>NW_027069905.1:615945-634974 GCF_002906115.3 Quercus suber | reverse complement strand
TTTTTTTTTTTTTTTTTTTTTTTTTTTTTTTTTTTTTTTTTTTTGACTTTTCAATCTGTTTACTGTTCATTTTTCAACTCATGCACTGTTCACAGCAAAATAAGTGGTGGAGTGCAATCCAGTGAGTCCATACACTGTTTATGAGACCCATAAACCTCACTTTTTAACAATTTTTTTATTAAAAATTGGTTTCACGGTACTATTCACACATTTAAAAATTATTTTGTTACAGTATTTTCAGTTTTCAGCAAAATAAATTGTATTCAAACGAACCTTAAAAGTCAATTTCACAAATTTGGAAAACTTAGGAAGCAAAAAATTGAAACCTTAGTGTGCTAGTTTGCAAGTAATCCAAACTCTAGGGGAGTGTTTTTGCATTTTGGCCTTATGTTAATGTTAGCATATAATTATTACCGCCAGAAAGGAGGGGAAGTTAAAAAGTTCACTCTAACATGCATATGAACATCAAATTATTACTGACTGCTTAGTGTAAATTTTGAATTATATTCCTTTGTTAGCCTTTACCGCTTCATGCATATGAGTTAAAAGGGAAACTATGCCCAACTAGATGAAAACAATTTACCTTCAAAACGGTTTGGAGAAAAATAATATGGTAGTTGGAAAGACCACTCATGTGTATTCTTAGTCTTTTCTTAAAAAATCTATATATATATATATATATTTAGTTACATGACATTTGTAATTTATGTGACTTGTTTGAATAATACACATAAATGATCTTAAGAATCATTACTTAGTGGGTTAGAGGAGATTCCTCCAAACTTAGTTTGGTGGAGAAACTATGTCCTAAATCAACTAGCTTAAGGAAAGTCATAGATTTTTCCCTTTGTTAGGTTTTAGATTATTGGCCAAATTCTTGTGTCAAAACAAAGTGTTATGAGGATGGTAATGTATTCATGTTTGGTTTTTATTAAATTCAAGTCAAGAAGCATATTGAAAATTTCAAGCAGTTAGAGATTTGTTTGAGAGAAAATATTCTCGCTTAAGCAAATTTTGAATAGAGTTGTTTAAATTAAATTTCCCTATATAAAACAACCCTTACTATATAGAGAGATAGACATTGCTAAACATGAGAAAATTTAAGAGCCAAATTTCCTTTAGCCAAAGAGGTCCAAATTCCTCTCCTTTGAGCGTTTCTCTCTTAGTGTTCAGAATTACATTTTGAGAGTTTCTTGCCTTGAGCTTGAACGGCTGAAACTGTTAATTCTTTGCAACCACAGAGTTAGTTCTTCGACAATTAGTCGTTGTTGTTGATTATTAGAATTCCAAGATATTGCAGACGAGGTTCGTTCATAGAGAAAGTTCATGTGGAAGAATTTGCAGACGAGGTTTTGTATGTATGTAGGTTGTTTACCCAAAAAAGAAACGCTAAGTAGGTTATTATAACCATTGCTTCTAGTGACTTTTGTAATCAAATCTAGGAATCTTCTGTAACCCTTTGATCATTGCTTTTTTTTCCTTTTACATGTTCAAAGACTATTAACTTTTGTCCAAACAAAGTGAGATTGTGAGAGGCGAATAGGCGTTACATAATACTTGATCTTTTACCATTATCATTAAAGGAAAATAAATATGGTTTTATTTGTACATATAAACAGATGAAATAGGCAAATCGAATGATAAAGGAAATGAGAAATGGATTGTACCAGTTATCGTTATTGCTATACTTGTGCTTTTCTTGGGCACCTTCAGCTTATGGAGGATATATCGACAACGAGGTATATAATCACAAATAATATTTTTATTTTTATCTATTGCATTGTGTTCAAAACTATATGCACAATTTTGTGAATGACTAGTATACTTTGATATTATATATATAACAAAACAGTTGACGTTGAAAGAAGGGAAGAGAAACACCTACTTGAGCTCACAACACCTGATAGATTATTAGATGCAGATGAGCTTGAAAAAGACGGAAATGCAAGACATAACATAAAAGTGTTCAGCTTTGCATGCATTGCAGCAGCTACAAATAACTTCTCGCCTGAAACTAAGCTTGGAGAAGGTGGTTTTGGACCAGTTTATAAGGTATGTTTCCAAAAAAAAAAAAAAAAAAAAAATCCTTGTTAAGATGTTTATTAGCTTATGATTGACAATGTTGAATAATCGATGTTGTATAAACTAAAGGGATCATTACCTGAGGGACGAGAAATAGCAGTAAAAAGGTTGTCAAGAAATTCAGGACAAGGATTAGTAGAGTTCAAAAATGAGCTTATTCTTATAGCTAAACTCCAACACATGAATCTTGTCAGACTTCTTGGATGCTGCTTTCAAGGAGAGGAAAAGATGTTGATTTATGAGTTCATGCCCAACAAAAGTTTGGATTCCTTTCTCTTTGGTTAGCATTACTCTCACTTTATTCTTATGCAATTTTACATATTTTGTATTGAATATATCATCACTTTATTAATTATGAGTATAATGAAATCATCATACTTCACTATACCTTGTAAGACAGATCCAACTAAAAATTACCTATTGGACTGGAAAATACGAGTCAATATCATTGAAGGGATTGCTCAAGGACTACTTTACCTTCACAAATACTCAAGGTTAAAAGTAATACATAGAGATTTGAAAGCTAGTAACATTTTGCTAGATGAAAACATGTGTGCCAAAATATCTGATTTTGGTATGGCAAGAATTTTCAAGCGTGATGGATTGGAAGCAAATACTAATAGAATTGTCGGGACATAGTAAGTTAGAATTTGTTTATTTTGGTTGTTAGATGAATTAGTTGTTCTTACAACTCCACTAATCCATTGGTTTTTGTCTTAGTGGTTACATGTCTCCTGAGTATGCCATGAAGGGCATTTTCTCTGAAAAATCTGATGTCTTCAGTTTTGGTGTTTTAATGCTTGAAATTGTGAGCGGAAGGAAGAACAACAGCTTCTATAACGTTAACGGCCCCCGCAACCTCATAGGATATGTAAGTTTTTGAAGCTTATGACAGATTTAGCTATCTTCTTCATCAAATATATATATATATATACACACACATATATATTTTTCACTTTCCAAAATTTTGATACAAATTATGCCTATTTAAGGCATGGGAGTTGTGGCAAAGAGATGCTGGGAAAGACATAATCGATCCAACTTTAAAAGATTCATGTCCTATGCACCAATTGCTAAGATTCATTCATGTGGCTCTCTCATGCTTAGAAGATAGTGCAGCGGATAGACCTACAATTCTAGAAGTTATTTCTATGCTTAAAAATGAAACTGCAGCACTTCCTATTCTTAAAAAAGCCAGCATTTTTCACGGGAAGCAATGTCGATAATGAAGATTTACAGAGAAAATGGTCAGAAAACTATTCAGTAAATGGCTTGTCCATTTCTAGAATGGATGCAAGATAGAGGTATGACTTTCCACAACTATGCATTTCTATATAGTTACACTTTTTTCCCCTTTTAAAATAAGATAAAAATAAACGAAAATGAAATATAACAAAAATAATTCAAAGGAAATGCAAACTAGTATTTACATTCTCCCTTGGGAAAATTATTTTATACCTTTGAAATATAACGAGGTGGTGCTCTTTCTTCTCACATAAATGATGTGAATCACTATTCATCTTCTTCTTTTTTGCGAATGAACCACTATTCATCTAAGAAGAGTATCACATTGATCATCTTTTTTTTTTTTTTTTTTTGGGAGAAAGATCACATTGATCATCTTAGTACAACTGTATTGAACAATTATTCCATATCATTAAACTGACATGGTCTATATAAGTTTCAATGAAAAAAAAAAAAGTCTTGAAAAGTAGATCCAGCAAAATTTGAACTGAATCCATTAGTTCATTCAAATTCAGTGGATGAAAACAAGAATAAATAGGAAACCTTGTATTTGACCCGAACACTCAAGCAAGTAGGGTAGGATTGACCGAGGGTTACACGAGTACCCATTTCTTCTTCTTCTTCTAAAGAAACCCTGCCCCTAATTTCCTTTTATTTTAAATTTTAAGTTATTATTTAAATCATTTATAGAATAGTTATATTTTAAACTCTTAAATTTTAAATTTTGAATTTTTATTGACCTGTTTTAATTTATACTAAAGCCATATTAAATTTTCTTTATTTTAAATGAAAATATTAATAATATTACTCTCCAACTTAAGTTACATTTCTTAAATATGAATATTTTTGGTATTAGATGTAGAACTAAAATAAAGTAGTTTTTTTTTTTTTTGGGTAAGTTTAATACAGATTTTTTGTGTGCAATTTATTATCTTTCTTTACCTATCATGTTATATTTTATTCTTAAAACTTTTTATATTTAATTATTTTATAAGTCATTAATTTTATTCATATTTTATATATGACAGGTGCTCTCAAGGATGATCTTTGGACCACGGTATCCAATTTTTATTGTCCTTTTGTGAAATTATTAGAGAAATAAATTGTTAAAGTTACTATTTTGTGTTTCTTTGTTGTATTTAAAGAAATATAAAAAGAGTTTGTCAAAGTTTCTTTTTTTATCGTTTGTACGTGGAAAAAAATAAATAAGATAGTTTGCCCATCTAAAAGCAACCGCATTAGTCCTTCCAAAATAGAAAAAGCAGACAATTTTACACATTTTACCCAAAAATTGACCCATATTAGTGGAGCTAAACTTGTGTGAGTTTCCATTGTTGCTACAGTAACTGTGTATCTTTACACAGCTACTGTGACTTTGCATTTCACTTTGAACTTTTTTATTCTTTTTTCTCTCACCAAATCAGATTGTTCTCAACTTCTCTCTCTTTTCCTTTAGCTCCAAACCCTCTTCTTTCTCGATCTCACACACTCTCTCTCTTCGTCTAAGCAACAATCATCTATGCCTATCTTTGAAAGATCGTCTCTTTGATTTTGCTTCTCTAGGCTTGGAGTTGGAGATCACACTAAAATATTTTATCATCTTCATTCTTAGGTTTCTAAAATTTTCTGGTTCATCAATGGAGTTTTGGTATGTATGGAAGTTTAGATGCGATAATTGACGTGTATGAGTGATTTTTAGGGTTTGCAGTTTCTCTCTTTCTCATAGTATATAGCCTCAAATCGTTGGGTTTTGGGTACGATTTGTTGGAAATTTTATTATGTTTTGGGTTTTGCTGGAAATGCAGAAGCTGGGTTTTGATATTTGAGAATCTTAAAAAGATGGGTTTTAGGTTTTGATATTTGAGAAGTTGGGTTTTATTTAAGATTTGTTGGAAATTTTGTGTAAGATTTGATTTTTGAGATGGGTTTTGGGTTTTGCAGGAAATTTTGGTTGGTAGGGTTGTGAGAACATACGCAACAAATTATTTGAAAACAAATATTTGAAATACATCATCTGAAGTTATCTTTATCCTCAAGATGAATTTGAGATAAGAATTGGCTGCATCTTTATCTATTACAGAGGTTGATTTAGAGTTGGAGTCTCCATTTTATCCTAGAAAGGGTAGTATGTGTGCAAATTGGGGTTGGTTTTTGGCTGAGGAGGGAAGAGAAATTATTTGGGAGAACAATAAAAAATTAATACTTAAATGAAATGTGGTATAAAATAGATAATCTGATGTAGAGTGTTTTGAAAAGTGGTTGTGTAAAATAGAAAAAGTGAGTTTTTATGCTAAAATAGATAGAAAATTTTGCGCGGACTAATGCGAATGCTCTAATATAAGCAGATTTACATTGAGGTTTTGACTTGCATTGAAATTTGCAAGCCTTGATTGTGGCCTAAGTTATTGTTCAACCATAAAGATTGGATATTAACGAAAATGGCTAGAAGGCTGTTTCACTTAGAGCATCAGCATTGGTGGTGCAAAAAATTTAGCAATTTAGTTCCACAAAAGCCTACTTTATCTATTTTACCACCTCACTTTACAAAACACCCAATATTAGTAGTTTTATTTTAGCATTCAACATAATAAAATAATATATTTACTACAATAAACAATAACCACCACCCTTAACACAATAAAATTATAACTTTTAATAAAATATAGTTTTTTTTTTCACCAATAGCCAATTTTTTTAGCTTTCCCTCCACCATTGCTTGGTGGTGCCTTTTAGCACCACCAATACTAAGAGCACTAGCATCCGAGTGGCCAAAAAAGTTCTATTTTACTACCTCAAAAGTTACTTTATCTATTATACCAACTTACTTTACAATACACCTAACATCCTAGTTTCTATATTTATACCATCTCATTTAAATATTCATTTTTATTCTTTCTTTATTTATACCATCTCATTTAAATAATCACTTAAATAATACTGATATTTATTGAAACGAGAAGGAGTTTGCATGTAGCTGAATTGAAATGAAAGATAAGGAGCTTGCGTGTGGTTGAATTCAAAAAAGAGAGAATGTTAGATATTTAAATTATAACACTAATATTTATTTTTCATCCAAGTGTGAACAGTTGGATCTGATACCAACTGTGAAAGGATCATATATCTGACAGAGTAAGGATCTATGAAAAGAGCCAACTTGTGAACAGTTGGCTCTGATACCAAAAGGGGGGAAAGTTACAAGTGATGGAGGGATGCCATCTGATTGTGGAAATATAAAAAGTACAAGTTACAGTTGTGGATACAAGTGTAAGCTGGGATATAAACTAGTGCCATTTGATTACAAAATTGTAAAGCCAAGGGTTGTGAAATGTTTTACTGATCTGAGCTAAAAGACTTCTGAGGTAGCTAAAAATAGGACCTTGCACTAAAGGGAGGTATTTTTTCTCAAAAATGGACCTACTTCAGATTGGAGGAGAGACTGCCTTTTATAGAAGAAGGGAGCATCGGATCTTGCTGAAAATTGCTGAAAATTCGGAGGGGTAAAATGCTTTAACCTGGGTGAAAAATCGTTTCAGTCGAAAGCAAATAGTAACTCTATGCTTTTTTTCGGACACTGTAGAGTGAACAGTAACGGTCATTGTACATGAATAGTATTTTGTTCCCTTGCTTTTCTGATTCACTGTTCATCGGTACTGTTGGAGGAATAGTGAATTGTTGGAAAGTACAGGTACTGTTCATGTCAGGAATCTTGAATAGTAACCGGGTCTGGACATTGTTCCAAAAAGTGACTGGTGGTATCTAGAGGATCTAGTCTTCATCCAAATTGTAGCTATCATAGGGATCTTGTGAATCCTGGAATGGGTCAAATGGATGTTTGTTGACTGAAGCTGCTGAAGAGGCAGGAAAAGCCTTTTCTTCTGACTCTAGCTTTTCTGCTTGGATTTGCAACTGCTGGGCAAGATCTTTTAATTCCTTGCTAGATTTTTCGACGATCTAGACGAAGTCTAGGCTTGACTGAGATCTTGTATTATAAGCAATGGCTTTCTGAACTGGAGGAGGGAAGTCTTTCTCAATCTGTCCGATGACTTGCGAGAATCTGAATTTGTCCCACCATTTTACTGAAAATTCTCTGTCTAACATATTGGACTTGATTGCATAATTCCACATGCTAATCCAATGGATTCTGTATTTGATTGTCATATGCAGAATTGCTGGAAACTAGGAATCATGTGTTGAAACTTGAGACTTAGAACTGAAATACCTGATGGCGATTTGAAGGGGTTCTGGAAAGATCTAGGGAACTGGTCCAAACATTTCCCACCACTTTAAGAACCATGAGGGTATCTGGCTAGAGAACTTCTTATCAAACATTATGAATCAATAGTGGTTATAATTTATGTTTTGGTAAAAAAGGACTTTCTCAAAGGCATCCATGTAGTCATAATAACTGTAATGGAGTTCTGAACCTGTGAGACTTTTAAGATCCTTGAGAACTTTTAACAAAGAGGGATGCTGGCCCTAATCTTTGCAGCTAACAAATCCTGTGATAATGAATTTGTGGTAGAGAACCTGAGAAGAGTCTCTTTTGTTCATGATGTTTTCTATTCGAGTAGACTTTTCTTGAATAAGGATGCTCTTGTAGAATCTGATGTTTTTCTCTAGGCTTTTTGGGAGGAAATGCCATTCGTTGGGTAAAACTTCCATGGCCAGTGCTAGGGGATTTGTTATATGGACCAAATGAGGCTCAATATAAGAGATATGCTGGACAAACTGTTTTCTGATATGGGGAGAGCTTGATTTCTTGGATTGGTAAGAAGGCTTTTGGGGCACTATGGGGCCAAAAGGGTCTTTTACTGTGTATAGGATGACTATCCTGGAAGGAGGGGATGCTAAGGCTGAACTATAACTGGGTTGGCCTTGGGTTGGTGTTTGGTAGTTGGGTTTAGGGATTATGGAGACGACATATTTGTTGGCTATAGAAGAGGCAGGGATGGGAACTAACTGATGACCAGGAGGGTTCTTTGCCTGACTGGTAGTAGAGGTAGTTTGTTGTTTAGGGAGTTTAGGGGGTTGGGGTTGTACGGGTTTTTTCCCGGACATCTTGGGTTGAACTCTGCAAAAATTCACGAGTTAGGAAGTCAGGGATACTGTTTTGAGTTCCTTTGATGAATTCAATGTCAAAATCAAAAATTGAAAGGATGGCTTGCCATCATGCAAAAATATGTTTTGATGCAATGTTTTGAACATCTTTTTCTAAAACATGTTTTGCAAATTTACAATCAATCCTTAGCAAAAACTTTTGATTCAAAAGATCACTTTGAAATTTTGAAATGCATAGTACTATAGATAAAATTTATTTTTTAATAATACTATAATTAAGTTGTGTGGGAGTCCAGATTCCTGAATGAAGACAAACAATCTATTTAAGGGAAGTGGGACTAGCACGTTGGAGGAGAATGCCACCATACCCCATGTTAGAGGCATTAGTCTGGACTATCTTGAAGGAATTTTCTGAGGGAATTCCTAAACAAGGGAGAGACTTGACATATTTTTTGGTTGCTTGAACAATAGTAGTATGATGTGGAGTCCAAGGAGGAGGGCCAGCATGAAGTCTATCGAAAAGGGGTTTGCATTGCTGCCTGAGGTTCTGATAGAAATCTGCTATGTAGTTGAGAGATCCTATAAACCTTTGAAGCTGGGTTTTGTCTAAGATTTCATCTAGGAACTTATCAGCAAACTGAATAGCTCTATCTATGGGTTTGATGACACCATGGTGGATATCAAAGCCTAAGAATCAAACTTTAGTTTGAAAAAGTTTGATTTTTGGGGCTGAAACAACAAGACCATTGAACTTGATAGTATTAAGAAATGCTCTCAAGTGTTTCTAGTGTTGGTTTAGAGATTCTGAGAAAAGGAGTACATCATCAATGTACACAATGATGTGACTAGAAAATGGATTGAAAATCTCATTCATGATGTTTTGGAATTCAGAAGGTGCGTTTTTTAGTCCAAAGTCATTGCCTTGATGAGAAGTAATTTCCAGATTCTTTAATCTTTGATCAAGGAAATTGTGATCAACTCTAAGGATGGTTAGCTCTTGCTTAAGGGTTCTAACCTCAAACTTGGTTTCCTTGATTTCCTTTTGAAGGTCGTTGACCGTAACTTCCTTCTTGGATTTGGTAAATCTTTTGCAGATTTGTTCCAAATCAACTTTGGGTTCCTGAAGCTTAGGTTTGGGTTTACTGGTTTCCCTAACTAAGGTTCTCTTGAATTCTGTAAACTTTTGAGCTTTGATGACTGGATCTTCAATCTGTTCTATGAGATCTAAGAGGAGCTCTTCTTGCTTAGAAAGAATATTGATAGTTTTGTTTCTACAACAACTATCCATGCAAGATATGGGTTCATCTGGTCCACTAGAGGTGCTAGAAGAAACTCTAGAGGGTTCAGAGGATGACTAGTAGATCTAACGAATCTCACTACTAGAGGACTCACTTTCTGAGTGATTAAGTTCTAGGAGCTTAAAGATTTCATCTTTACCGGTTTGGTCACTAATGAGGGTATTGATAAGGAATTTGGCCTTAACTTTACACTCTTTCCTGAAATGACCTCTTTTTCCACAGTTGAAGCATTTTCCTGATACCTTGGGTATAAACTTTCTTGTGGATTTGGATTTTCCTTTTTTATAGAAATCATCTTTGCTATATTTCTGTTTTCTATAATACTTGGTTGGAGTTTTCTTCTTGTGAAAATGCTTAGAGGATTCCTTGCCTTTGTATTTGGATTTTCTCTTGGGAAGGATGGAGGGTAAGCCATACTGTGTACAAAAGTTTCCTACTTCGTACTTGGCTTTTCCTTTGTTTGCTTTGCTCTGGATTTTGAGATCTCTGCACATTTTCATTTCTTTACTTCGAATGGTGCTAGAGATGTCTCTATAGGTTAGGTTATCATAATCTATGACACCTAAGGGGTTACACAGGGTTTCTTTAACCTTTTTCCCAAAAAGGGTAGGCAAACCATTAATGAACTTCTCCTTCCAAAATGGAGAGTTGCAATCACTTCTATGCATGACTTTGGTAGTAAACACATCTTCGTACCACCTAAAGTCACCAAGGGTTTTACATCTAAGGTTACTCAACTGATTGTAAATCCTAGATGTGATGTTGCTAGGCTTTCCTACGAAGTGTTTCATGATCATATAGACTAGGGTATTGACTTCGTCAGGGATACCTCTACCTATGTTGTCGTCAAAGATGGGGAGTCCTTCCTCATCTTTCTGGACAACATGCTTAATGTCTTCCTTAGACTCTTTTGTAAGACAATTGTTCCACCATTGGAAGAGTTTACCTGTGAATCCTAAGGATATGAGTTCTATGATCTCAGTATGGGGATGTCTTTCACTGATGTAGTCGTTGGCTACAATGGTCATATGCTGGAGTTTATTTAGGATTTCTTGTTCAGACAAACCATCTATGTTCCATTCATAGAGTTTACTTGAAGAGACTGAAAATTGGCTGTTAACATTCCTTTCCTCAAACTGGAGGTCGAGGGGTGTAGGTCTGGGATACCAATTTCTGGTTAGGCTAGTAGGGGTTACCTTTTGATTGGTAAGCCTTTTTACCTCTAAGTTCTTGAACTGGTTTTCTAGGTGTTCTATCTTCTTTTCACTATCTGAGAAGGTTCTGCTAGAACTGCTAGAAGCTGTGTGGACGTCTAAAACCTGTAATCTAGTTTCTAGACGGGGATCAACACTGGTTGAGGTGCTAACTGGTGGAGGGTGACTGGTTCCTTCTTCACTAGTTCTTCAAGCTTTTGGTTGACTATTTCTAAGGTTGTTTTGTCCTTAGATCTAAGGTTGGGTTGCTTAGATGTGGGGAGCTTGACTAAAGGTTTCTCTAGGGTCTTGACAGGTTTGCTAGGGCTTCCTAGCTGGGGAATGACCTTGCTATCTATTCTATCTTCTATCCTATCAAACTATTTTCCTATAACACCTAAACACTGGTTGGTGTAGTTGTTTTGCTCTATGACATTCTTCACTACCGTTTCTTCTTGGGTGGTAGGGGTTTTGAAGGGTAAGGCAATTAAATCACTTCCATGGTGGTTGAAGACTACAGCTTCCTAAGGTGGATGGTGAGATCTAACAACTTCTGGGGGTTTGGGTTTGCCACTAGCGTCCTTGCTAGGGGGTTTGGTCCAATTGGATTTGGTGAGAACACAAGACTTCTTGTGCCACTCAAAGTGGTTCTCAAAATATTCAAAGAAAGGGACATTACTGGATATCTCTTTCATGAATGTTGTCCAACTTTCGAGAACTTCTTTCTTTTGTTCAAGGGTATGGTTGGCTCTATAGGCTTCTCTTTTGAATCTATTTTCTTCTGACTCAAACTCCTTGCCTAGGGCATCCATATCAGGAGTGAACTCTCTGCTCCTGATAACCTTGAGTTCATAATCTATTTCAGGTTCTAGCTGAAAAGGATCTTGAAGTTCATGTTGATATGGATTCATCATATCACTACCTGATGGTGATGGAGGTTTCTGACCTTTTTAACTTTTGTTGTCTACTTCCTCATCAACAACTGAATCTTGCTTGGCTGTGTAACAGGGTGTGCTAACCTGGGATCTGGTCTGAACACCTTGGAGCTCTAGATCTAAGTCTCTCCTAGACTTGGGAAAGGGTGTTAGAGGTCTAGATTTGTTACACTGGGATGCAGGTCTATCTCTTAAGAGATTGGTTGGCTGCCTAAAGGGTTGGTGTAGATCTATTGAGGATCTAAACCTAAGTTATACAGAAACAAAACCCACCCATCACTAGCAGGGCCAAACCAAACTCGTCTCCCTTGACTTAGTGGTTTCGTAATGTCAATTTCCACTCGCACCCTCATAAACTCCCATCCATCTGTTTCGTCCTCATTGCTGCAATGGATTATACGCCCTAGAGGTTTACATATGCCTTCCACCGCTTCTAACGTCATTCTCCGAGCTGGAAGATCATGTATTTGGACCCAAAATATTGTCGTATCGAATCGAAGATCTTTGAGGGACTGATCAGTTTCATATCAGCACAAAGCAATCAAATATTTGTCAAAACTCCATGGTGCACCAAGGAGTATCTTCTCTGCATCCAACTCGTCCTCAAAAGTAAAGAGAATAAGATGGTTTCCTAGATCTTTGATGCGAAACTCGTGTTTTGTCTTACACAGTGGTCGGAGTGTCCGAGCCACAACTTCTACACTGAGAGCTCGCTTTGTAAAGAATTTCGCCACTAACATGCTTCCTGGTTTAAGGTTCTGGTTCTCAAAATCAAAAGTATCCCCCTCTTGTTTTGAGAGAGACAAACGATTCCATTCTCTAGTTAAAGAATCCATAGCTCACACTGTTTCCCTGGCCCCACGAAGAAAGTACCCACAAGCCCTGTACGTAACGTTGTTACGTACAGGACGGGGAGGCTAGTGCCACCAGGACTCTAGGTCAAAGAAACTCCCAAATCGGCATCAACTCGTTTATATTCCACTTTATGTATTGATCATTCTCCAAAGTGTTTGATTGGGGTTTTGAAATTCCTTACGAGCCGAAAATGAGAATAATTGGACACGATCACATTAGACATTTATAGGTAGATGCCCTCTTCACCTCTCTTATCTTCATGAACGTGTATTTTCATACTTATAAAAGTTATGAAGAATCAAAATTTTCCCTTTACCTCAAAAATTCATAACATTCTGTCCAAACATAACAAAAGGGATTCTTAAAAAGAGAGAATTTTGCTTTTGGGGGAGTGTGGCCAAACAGGTTTGTTGGGACTTGGGATCAGCCTATTCAATGAATTTTCTAGCTTATTCAAACTTTCTTGCTACATAATTTAGTGTTGGCCGGTGGGTTCAATATGTTATGAAAATCTAGGCAAAAATAAAAGTGTAAATATTATCATTTTTGAAAGACATCCAAACTAAAACACGTGCCCCATCATCTAATAATGTTTGGATTAATCTTGCAAGCAAGGGTTTGATTATTGTGCACATTTTGTCTTGAATTCTTTGCTTTTGTACAAAGTTCTTTGGTCCTACCATACAGCGAATGCCACCTGTTATAGGTGATCTAAATTATGAATTTAAATATAATAGGACTAATTGGTTTGTTTCACATACAATACACGTGAGCTTAATTCAATCCTCTAGGCAAATACAATGCCTATACTTGATGGGAAATATTGCCTGTTTTTTAGACAAATATGAATTAATCGTTTAACAATTATTCCAACACTTCAAATGGTGAATTCAAATAATTTAACTATTGACTTAGCAAAAAAATAAAATAAAATAAACTATTGTTCTACTTCTAAAAACTCCTATTGATACTTTAACATGAGAGTCATGCTCTAATTTTATTGGTAAATTATCACTAAATCCAAAAATTGAAGCTATTTAAAAAATGATGAATCTAATCATGAGAGACATGCTCTAATCCTATTGATACTTGTTTAACCCACTTGAGATTAATAAAAAATGCGAAGTTAAGAATCATTGTGGGATGGAATGCCTTCTCTGATGAGTTAGTAAGTTGGTGCAGGTTTGGAGAGAAGTGTAAGACTTACAAGCATGTTATATATGTGATTGAACAATAAGAAGTATTTTGAACCTATTTCTCTCATTTTTACAATAAGAAGGGTTTGACTTGCGTCCAATGCACCAAAGTTCTAAATATGACATGGACACGACATATGTCCAAATTGCTCTCATGTGTTATTTAGTGTTAAACGTGACACAGATACGTTATGTGTCCAAGAATGATAAGTGTCACTCTTGTATGTTATTTAGTGCACTAGACTAGAACTTTGTCCATCTAACATAGGCAGATTTGCATTGTGGTTTTGACTTTGCATTTCAAGCCTTGACAGGCCTAAGTTACTATTCAACCATAAAGATTGGGTACTAGCCCAAATGGGTAGAAAGTTGTTTCACTAATAAGTAGGTAGTTTGGTATTCAAATTCAAAACCTGATTGAGGCCTTGCCATTTGCCAATGTTCAGAATTAGCAAATCAAGATCCTTGTAGCCAGCTCTGTAGAATTGCCTCTTCCTACAGAATTACATCATTAAGCAAAGAAATAAAAAGTGAGTTAGTCACAAGTCGCACCAAATGAGCCCAGCCTGTACCATCATAGGCTTATGAAGCTTAGCGAGTTCTCTGGCCTGGAGCTCTCTGAAATTTATCAATGTCTCCTGAACTGTCCATTCAAAACTTAGGCCCAATCAAACTATCCGAAGAAAGAATAAGGAGACAAAATCTCTATTTGTTTTTTGAAATTTAAAAATCAGTTTTATTTCTTTATTATTTATTATCTCTTATTTAAAAGGATATAGCATTTACGTCAAGTATATCTTTGAGGCCAATTATCAGTTTACATAAATAGTGGAATGTAAAGAAAAACATTGTAGGCAAAATAATTTTTTTTAAAAGTGGCAAAGCAAATAAATATTTGTCACTTTTGGAGAAAGTGTACAGTCCTTTAATTGGGGCTGGTGATCTAGTGATTATTGGGCTTATTTACAATTGGCTTGGGGTAAAGGTATTAAGTTTGAATCTTGTAATCGAAAACATTTAGAAAATATCGCACGCTCTCAATTTAATGCTGAATGCCTCTATTGCTCTCGTGGGGTTGAGATTACAGTTATATCACACCAATCTTCTACTTGCAGGCTTAAACCCAACGGGTAGGATGCTATTATGAGAAAAAAAATAATAAAAAAATAAAAAAACCACTCTACTCACCTCCGCAATTTGTAGCCACATTAAATTAATCCAAGAGATCATAAATGGAAAGAGGCCCAATTCTATTGAGTCCAAATCTTCTGTCCCACACTTCCTGCTCCATTATATACTTCACAAATAAAAATATGTCACATGTCCATATTGAAATAATAGAAGTCATAAATTTAGCATTTAATAACTTAGATGGACATATCATAAATTTATTTTAAGAAATTGAAATAATAGAAGGTATAAATTTAGCATTTAATAACTTAGATGGACATGTGACATATTTTTATTTGTGGAGTATATAGTGGAGCAGGAAGTGTGGGACTGAAGATTTGGACTCAATTCTATTGCCCCCAAAAAGTTAGCCTCATTGGGCCGGTTTATGAGCTGTCCAACGGACATTCCTACTAAAGAGCATTAAGCCATTAACAATGCAATGCTAGCCAAGAAAGATGGTCATTTATATTGGCCAAGTGCGCACAACACACCTACCACACATCCAATCTTGGGACATCATTGGCGTTCAGTTCTACCATGCTTCGTTTTTATATCACAGGCAAACCAGTAGACCCAAAAAATTGAATCACGTCAACCTTGCCAAGGTCCTCTCTGAAGGGGTTAGGGTCGACTCTGTTAGTGGGATAGGGGCATAGACACAATGTGAATTCAATTATGAAAAACTGAATTTGTGATTGAAATGAGAAATCTATCTTTCATTGAAGTAATTTGTACATATATATACTAAAAGACCCAAAACAGAGCTGTAACTGACTTACACGTGTGAACACACACTAACAGACTTAACACACGTGAGCCACTAATCTAGCTTTAGTTATATACAAAACTACAAGTAGTTCTCAATACAACTCTACTATGCTACACCTCTATTCTGTGGTTTAGATGCATTTGTACTATTCTTGATTTTCTTCAGTTGTGTAACACAAGATTCAGTTCTTTCATAATCATTCAACTCTTCAATCTTCATATTTGTTACTCTGGCACTTGCTGTTGTATCATCAGATTGCTTTGCTTGTCTTGATTCATGCTTGTGCTACCCTGGTGCACTATCTGCTACACTGGAGTGGCAGCTGATGCATCTACTGCAGGACTAGTTTCACCATCAGGCCTTTGACATCGATTTGGTTAGAGGGAGAATTAATGGAGATTGGACTAAACGAACTAATATATATATATATATATATATATAGACACACAAAGAAGGAGGAGACAGGGACAAAGAAATGTGGCGGGTTGAGGGTGATGGCATGGCATGTTCCAGAAAAATGAAAAGTTTGAAAAGGTTAGATATTTGAAAAGTTTTTTTTTTTTTTTTTAAGAGAGAGAGAGAGAGATAGTTACACTATGTTGCTAAGTTCTCAATTTGAGCCATCTTCTCTCAGACTCCAATCATTTTATATATAGAAATGTGTCTATTCAGTTATAAGTCTTTTGACGTATATGAAAAGTTTTATGCTAAAAAGACGTTAAATTGAATAGGTTGTATTGGGCTGAGATGACACAAAAGCTTATGTAAACACATTTTAATGATGTGTTCATTTCATATTAGTCAGGACTACAAAGTCAGCTCTCAGATTATCTAAGTATTTCCCTTAAAATAGAACCCAACATTTACCTTCATCATTCAATTGAAGAAATCTTAACCTAATTTGATATTTGCTATTGAAATTAAAATCACCCTATATATCAAATGTCAAAAATACTTCTGAAAAGAAACAAAGAAAGCCAACACAAATCAAACAATAATCTCAAAATTATGGGACATTAGACTTGACTAGTAACTACCGAAATCAACCATTAATTATTGAATTCAAATAAACTAAGCCATGCATGCACGTAGCAAAGTCAAAGAAGAGTATGTGGCTTAATTCTATGCGATGATTAAGACCAATTTCCTTATGGGACAAAATGGTACTGCCGAGCATTTACATTAATGAGTTAGAAAAAGTGATAAGATATATATATTTTGGTAAAAAAAATGCCCATATCAGTGGGTGTATAGATGCGTAAATATACCATCTTGCTTGTGCAAATGATTTTCTATTTTTTTTTTTCTCTCTTCCCATCTGCTATTGTCCACTGAATTTAGGATAATATATGTATGGGCTCAAATCACCAATAATTCACTTTTAGATACGTTACAAGGTTTAGCGTTAAGCATTGCTGTGTACAACAATGACTAGCAAGGAAAGGCTCTTCAATCCAACTTTATTGCTTATAATTATCATTTCATCCTTGTGGGGTTCGTCAGCGGCTTTAGACACGCTAAAGCAAGGCGATGTTCTTAATTCTTCCCAGTACCTCGTTTCTGCCAAACGGAATTTCACTTTGGGATTCTTCAAGCCCACTTCTTATTATGATGACAACAACAACAACAACAACAACAACAACAAGAGGATATACTTGGGCATTTGGTACACAAATTATGGAAACAACCGCCGAGTATGGATCGGCAACCGAGACAGACCTATTTCACATGATTCAAGGGGGTTTCTTACCCTTGACCACCCAGGAAAGTTGATGATCAAGTTCGATGGAGGTGATCCTATTGTAATATATTCTGGTACTGGTGGAGTTGAAACTAAAAACACAAGTGTTACTCTACTAGATGATGGCAATGGCTCTATTGGAAGGAGGTTGTGGGAAAGCTTCGATGATCCCACTGACATGCTTCTGCCTGAGAATTAATGGATAGAAGTATTTCAATTATGAAGATGAATTTTTGTTATGGTAACGGTATGGATGCTGAAGGATGTGAGATTATAACGTGCGAGCGAAACAACCAAACGTTTGAGCAAAAATCTGGAATCTTTACACGTATGGGTCCTGATGGTCAGCAAGAGGAGGCGAGAGGTGTTTATGATAACAGTACAACCATTGGTAATGCTGACTGTAGAGATCTTTGCTGGAATAACTGTTGACTGTCTGGGCTATTATAGATACGAAGGAACTGGATGCCGGTATTGGGAAGGAAATCTAACATTCGTTCCTGATAATGGAATTTCTCGTTCAAGAGTTTTAAAATATGTTCTAACGAAAGAAGATACTTCAAATAAAGGTTAGAGTACGAAATAATGTTTTACGTGAAACTACAATTATCTTAGTTATATCTATAATGTGCATTAAGATCTTTTAAATTTTTTAAGGTACTCTATTAATAAATTTCTTTAAATTCTATCTGCTCTTTTATGATTGTAGGGCCAGAAAATCGGGTAGCCTCGGCCCACTTCAAACCAGGCCCAAATGGCCCACGTCGAGGACGACGCTGTCCTCAGTCGTCCGAGACTTGGGAAAAACACGAGGATCGCCCCACCAAAGGACTCCTGGAATATCCGAGGAGGAGATGACCCAGTGCCACGCGTTGGCAACAGAAGTACGAAGAAGGGGCAAGCTCTGGGCGAACTGTCACCTCGGCATTGAATACGCTCACCTAACCCTTCTGGCCGCATTAATGGGGATGTAACCCCTTGACAGAGCAACATCGATCAGGGCGAACCACTGGAGCATGGATATGGCCTCTGATGGGACGGACGGTCAGGAGGGAGGCTAATAGATGATTAACAGGAGGAGGAAGAGAGGGATATATAAGAAATGTGAGCAAAATGTAAAAGGGGGGAGAAAAAAAGAAAAGGGGAAGAAAAAACCTCCTCGGCCATGGGCTGAGGAGCATCCCCCAGTTGTAAACTGTTCTTAGTATTTTTCAATAAAAGGAAAGTAGTTCATGCTTTATGCACGCCGGCGAGTGCCTAAACCTTTGATCCACTCTCTACAAATTCATTATTCTGGGTTCGTTGGGCCTTTAACCCACATCCTTTGGGCTTGGGCAACAAAAACCGACCCTACAATTGGCGCCGTTTGTGGGGAAGGATTAGTGTGCTGGCCGGCGCAACAGGCGATCGTTCTAAGTAATCGTTCTACGGAGGATTGGTGGTGATGCAAAAAAAAAAAAAAAAAAAAAAAAAAAAGAACAACC
>NW_027069905.1:502326-614688 GCF_002906115.3 Quercus suber | reverse complement strand
TTGGGTATCCCATACTTAGCCATGAATTTGTTCATCATCTCCTCGGACTCGACCAACTTCTTAAACTTACCCATTCCCCAAAGACAACTAAAAGCTCTAAAAGAGAAAAGGAAGAATGAAATCAAGGAAATTTGGGGCTACTAGAAAAAGAAAACTTACAAAAGTATGACGATACCCTTCAGACAGTATGCCAGTCGAACCAGAGTCAAACTGCGTGCATCAATAATTATAAGCGCGAAAATGATGAAATCAGGCGACTCAAACAGGTATTTATACTCTCCCTTAATTTCCCCAAATGAAACCGCTTGCTCATAAAAGCAAAAGATCATGCCGTCGAAAGCGGGAAACGTGGTGCCGCCATACTTTAATGAGGGCACTTAATAAGTCTCGAAATGCTAAAAACGCGCATCGGGCAGTCAAGAAGCCGCCAGCATCAGTATAAACTGAAGTGAGGCCATTCGTCCAGTGAGTCCGCATGTATCAAAACCCTCCTCCCCGTTCGAGGGAACGTGCAGCAGAGTTTTGAGGGGCTATTGTGGGGCCCGTGGGCCTGATAACCTCGGCCCATCATATAGCAAGCCCAAGGCCCATGCCGAGGAGTGCAAGCTATTTCTGAGGAGAAGGGGGGGGGAAAGCCTACTTTCCTAGGGTCAGGCCGAGGATACCTTGTCCTCGGCCTGACAAGGGTGGTTTTAGGGAGAGTTTAACCCCAAAGTAAGTTGTCACTATCGCATTGAATGCACTCAACTAACCCCCCTGGCCGCATTAATGGGGAGGTAACCCTTTGACAGGATAACGTTGGTTAGAGCGAGCCACTTGAGTACCGATAAGGCCTCTGATGGGACGGACAACCAGAAGAAAAGCGAATAGATGATCAACAGATGGAAGCAGGAGATAGGAAGATGAAAACTATAAAAGAAGAGTTAGTAACCCCAGGAGAAGGGGGGGAGAAAGAAGAAGGCCTCCTCGGCCACAGGCCGAGGAGCATTCTCTCGTTTGTAAGAAAACACTTAGCCATTTTTTGAGATAAGTTTGGCCATGGTGATCAACGGCCAGCGCCTAAGCCTTTCAGCCCACTCTCTATAAATTTATTGTTTGGGCTTATTGGGCTGAAACCCAACACTCAGTTTAAATTGAATTGAGTCCTTACAATTTATATTCCCAAAAACAAGTTTTTAAAAATAGAAAATAAAAATTGTTACTAAACATAACCCTAGTAGTTAGGTGTGTAGTCTTAAAGCATTCCTCTCTCATTGCTTAAGTTCAATCTCCCTCCCCCCAAATATTGCTATAAATATGGGCCTAGCTAATGAGTCGACTCAATAGGTGCCTATGGGCAAAAAACCTAGCCTATAGCTTGCCTTATTGGGATCATAGGCTACCCACCCATAGGCCTTAATAATATTGGCCCTGTCAAGTTGTGCTGCCTATTAGCCCAATGGGCTAGGGAGTTGTGGGCAAGGAAATTTCAAGTTAATGAACCAAGATAATGAGTCAGTCCAATAGGCGCCCATGTGTAGAAAAACCAGCCCATTGCTAGCCGCACTAGGCTTGTGAGCAACTTACTGCCCTCAACAGTATCAAGTTAGACCACCCATTAACCCGATGTGTTGGCAAGCTACCAAGATTGGACTCTAAAAAATCTACTTTAATAATATTTGTCATTAATTAGTCTTGATAATATAAAAACCTTCTATTGCACTTAAAAAAGCTTAAATCAACCTAACAGACGACTTAATTATAGTCCTTTGTGTGTGTATTTGATTCTTAAAAAAAAAAATGATCTCTTCTATTAAGAAAAGAGTAATGCTACAGTAGACATGGCAAAACGGGTCAGAATTTTCTAACCCGACCCGACCCATGACCCAAACCATTTTTTAAAACCCTTTTTTTTTGTTAAAAAAAAAAATTAAGACAATATTAGTTTAATTATTTGTTGTGAGCTTTAAGGAAACAATTGACACATTTACATAACTGCATGCAAATGAATTGAAAGATGAATGGTTGAGCATTCTGTAATGAGTAAAGATTTTTAGATATCAAATAGCAAAGTACATGCCAAGATAATCTAATTACAATAGAGTCAAAAAGAAAGATTTAAAATTGTAGACATGTGTGTGAAACATTCATAAGTGTGAAAATAGTGAAGCCAAAGTATCAAATTAGCATAAATTATGAATGCTTAGACCTTTTTTTTAACAATTTATGTCCAAAATAAATAGCTTTTCAAAATCAATTATGATATTTCTTAGAGTATGTGTTGCTTAACATTGATATGATATTCATAAAGAGACCATGTATAAAAAGTAAACAATCAAACTTTAATGTATATTCTAAAATTGAAATAGAGTGTCAACCACAATTGATAATAGATTATAAAGTTAATTTCAAGATTGTAAATTTCTTATATGTTTTTATTCTTTGTCAAATGAGTTATCCAAAGAAATAAAACTTGTTTATTTGTTTTAGTTAGTAATGTTGGGATTTGTATAATTTTAAAATTATTGAATAAGTATTAATAAGTTTAACTGAATTCATTCTCGATATAAGAGGTGAATTCAAAATAATGCATTTTACATCAAGTAATTAATTGCATGGCTTTTCAAATGGCAAATACAAGTTGTTTTCTTTATTAAAAAAAAAATTCATGTGAAAAATACGATTCAACCCAACCCGCAGCTCGAACCCATTTTTAACCTGCTTAAAATGACACTTTTTTACTCGCAACCCATTTGACCCGCAATCTGATTAACCCAGCCCGCCCGTTTTGCCATGTCTATGCTACAGTCACAAACTATTTTACAATATTTTTACAAAATATTGATGTGGTCAATCTCTTATTAATTTTCATTTAAGCCCACCATTAATATCATTTTTTCATTTACCAATAATCACTCACCACATTAGCAATTTGTAAAAAACTTTGTAAAATAGTTTGAATAAGCTAAAAATATTGATGTGACTAACTTCTTATTGGTTTTTATCTAAACCCACCATTAACATTATTTTTTTTATTTACTAATAATTGCTCACTATATCAGCAATTTGTAATATTTTTTGTAAAATATTTTGTATCTCTAGTGTAAGGACACAATTTGAGTCCCTAGCCCAATGGATGGATAGGTTTAGACCCAAAAAACCCAATACAATGAATTTGTAGAAAGTGGGTTGGAAAACTGGGTTTTAACAAGTTAAACAACAAGTAAAGTAGATCTAAATGACAAGAAAATGAAAATAGACTCGTTTAATCTAAAGAAAATCGTCATCGGCACAATCCGAGGAGATCAATTCTTATATATTTCTCTCAAGTTTGATTACAAATTCAACTCTTGACTGCTACCGTGTTTTTCTCTTAATTTCTTGATCCCTCTTCCTCAGGGACTCCTCTCTATTTTATACTCTCTTCTTTCTTTCATTTCCACCTTCCACGTGTAGATTTAGATTGCTGGTGTTGATACTTATCCCATCAGCACCTTCCTGAAATCTTTGAGCGTAGCTGTAAAACTGAAAATTACTGTTCAAGTATCACTTCTTCATTAATGCAACCAGAGAGTTAGTTACAGAGCATTCAATGCGGTGGTAACAACTTTCTATTTAGATATTTTAGGACTTCCCTCTATCCTACACTTCTATGATACTTATCCGTGTCAATAGAATTTCCTAGAACGTTGCCCTGGATGGCAAATCACCCCTTTGGACCTCAACTCTGCTCAGCTGAGGAGGCATTCATCCTCAAACTACCCTCGTGGACCCTTATGATCAAAACTAATATCTTCACCTACTAACACGGACTCTCATGATAATGTTCACCCCTCCTCCAACTACTTCATGTTCTCGAAGTAGGTCCCCCGGCCCAATATTTACATAGATATATATATATATATATATATAGGCCTAACACCCCTACATCTAGCATTATTCTTAAGGAAACTCAACCAAATAAAATATTGTTCAATTATGGCTAGTCCCCACAATTTGTGCGCAAATTAAGTTGTACTTAATGATTCAATAATTGTTCAATAATAACATTCCCCCAAAAAGTCATAAACTAATTGATCTACGGATCAACCATCTTTCCCTCAAAAAAAAAAAAACTTTTGTTATTCTATTATCTTAGCAAATTTTTATTTATTATAATATTTTTTTTAGAAAGATTATAAAAAAAGTTGGATCTATTTTTTAAAAGAAATACTATGTTCACAACATTTTCACATGTTCACAATAAATCCTAGTGGCAGGTTATTATTAATTATTATGGGCGAGTAAAAAGGTAATTTAAGTTATGGATTCAGATTAGAGACAATAACAACTTATCACTTATAATTTTACTATGAAAGTGTTTTAAAAATATTGTGAACATAACACTCCTCTTTTTTAATCATCTTTTTTAAATGATTATAAACACTTTGCGCAGCACTTACTTTCAATCATTTTTTTTTTTCCTTATAGTGCGCTAGTGAATGAGATAATAATCTCGTTGAGTGAACCCAACATTACTTATGCCCCCAAATTTCTTTAATAAATGTAAGTATGGCTTGCTTTTATGTTTGCTCTAACTATTGTACCAATTATACTCCCAATTATTAATTAGCACCCTCTTTCTTGATTTTAAATTGCAAAATTCTTTTTACTCAAAAAAAAAAAATTGCAAAATTCTTTTTGATTTGCAAATTCATGATTGCGTTTATCATTAAAGTATTTAAACATTCCAAATATCACTCTTTACTTCAAATTGGATCATAACACAATAACTTGGTCTTGTATTTAAATGATTAAATTAAACTTTTTATGATTTATAAGAACTTCAAAATCTTTAAAACCTTCTTTGGAGCACACAAATTCCTTGTTGCCTAACATCATTAAACAATCGTCTAACCTTACAGAATGTTAAACCCTGTCTTTATAGCATACTCATTTCTTTATCGAAATTCATTTGCATTTCAAGTTTATTTTTATCGCATTCACCCAAAAATACACTCTCATGATTTTCTCTTTTATCATTGTCCTCGACCACATATCAACATTTTTTAGGAAAATTCATTGCTTTTTTTTATTTATTGAAACGATAGAAACTTGAAAATAATATACGGTAGTCTTTTTTTTTTTTTTAGAATCATGAACATTACTAGTCTAACCTAATATATTGCATGAACAACTTGAAAATACAGAATTCAACAAATTTTTAAAAGCCACAACATAAAAAACCCACTACAAAATCCTAAAAGAAAAATTGCCAACCACACCTGGTACTTGATCATGAATACACGTGTGATCAATAGGACTTCATACCCAATATTCGGGGTGTCCAGACCCAACCCACACCGACTAGACTGACCAAATTGCCTGATTCTCACCCGATTTCAACCCAAACCGACACTCTCATCAGTCGTTGATGGGTTTCTATGCCCCAGACCCAACGCCAGCGGGTTGAGTGGCAGGTTTTCTTCTCCAAAACCCGAGCCACCCGACCCGACCAATGTTATATACAAATCTAGCCAACTCCGACAAGATCTAGCTTAGATTTGAGGAGATCCGACGAGATCTTGATCATATTTGGTAAGAGTAAGCTTAGATTCGAGGAGATCCGACGAGATCTCAACCATATTTGGTGAGATTTAGCCAGATTTGGCCAAATCCCAGTAGATTTTGATGATTTTGGTGCAAATTTTGGAGATTTTTGGTGCAAATCTAGTTAGTTTTTGCAGATTCTCGCGAGTCGAGTGCAAATTTCTGTGACATTTATAGGCTTCGGTGACTCTCTCCACCAACCAAACCAACCCAAACATCATCCGAACTTGAAACCGATTCGACCAATTGATGCTGACGGTCGATTTCGAGTCCCTTCACCTTCCACCCAACACCGGTGGGTCAAGTCTAGGCTGGGTCCAAAACCAACCCGTGGACAACCCTACCCCATATCATAATTTTCCACCGCATCTCAAATTATATACTAATATATGTATGTATAACACCCTAAGGATATGCTAGACATGTATGTATAACACCCTAAGGATATGCTAGACATGGTAAAACGAGTCAAAATTTGCTGACCTAACTTGACTCGACTCGAAAATTCCCAACTCGATCCCAAATATTTTGACCCATAGCAAAAACAAACTTACCTGTGACTCGAATCATTTTTGCAGGTCAACCTGACCCATGGCCCAGCCAATTTTTAAAATTTTTGTTTAGTAAAAATAATAATAATAAAATTAAGACATTATTGGTTAAATTGTTTGTTGTGAGCTTTATAGTACACAAGTCAAACTCAATTAGCCATATATAATGGACATTATTAATATTAATATTAAAAAAATCAATTTATTAACACATTTTGGATAATTCCATTCAAATATATATATTTAACATCATTTAGAAACAATGGCTTTAAGGAAAAACTTGAGACATTTATTCAAAAATATATATTTAACATCATTTAGATACAATGGCTTTAAGTAAACAATTGAGACATTTACATATTTGCATGCAAATCAATTGAAAGATAAATGGTTAAGGCATTTTGTAATGAGCAAAGATTTTTAAATATCAAATAACAAATTACACACTAAGATAATCTAATTATAGCAGAGTTAAAAATATATATTTAAAATTATAGACATGAATGAGAAATAATCATAAGTGTGAAAAGAGTGAAACCAAAGTATATCAATGAAATTAGGATAAATTATGCATGCTTTGTCCTATTTTTTTAGATATTCATGTTCAAAATAAATAGTTTTTTAAATAAATTAAGATATTTCCTTGAGTGTGCCTTACTTAACAATGACATGATATTCATAAAAGAGATCATATATAAATAAGTAAACAATCAAACTTTGATGTATATTCTCAAATTGAAATAGAGTGTCAACTACAATTGATATTAGATTATAAAATTAGTTTTCAAGATTGTAAATTTTTTATTTGTTTTTATTCTTTGTCAAATTAGTTATCCAATAAGGCATTTGTAATTTTGTTTTATGTTTTGGGATATTGATATTGTGTAGAAATGAAACTTGTGTGTTTGTTTTAATTATCTTTTGTGCTATTTTGTTTTGGTTAGTAATGTTGGAATTTGTATTATTTTAAAATTATTGAACAAGTATTAATATGTATAGCTAAGCTCATTCTTGATATGAGTAGTGAATTCAAAGTGATATATTTTACATCAAGTAATTTTCTACATTACTTTCCAAATGACAAATAAAATTTTTTTTTTCTTAAAAAAAAAATTCATGTGAAAAAAAAAAAAATTACTAGACCAGACCCGACTCGACCCTCAACTCAATTGACCTAACCCATTCTTAACCCACTTAAAATGACCTGTTTTTTACCTCAACTCATTTTGACCCACAACCCGATTGACCCAACACGAACCCAAACCAACCCCACATTTGCCACATCTTATGCATAAGCCAAAAATTGACAACACAGTGCTTCAATTCACTCCTTTAATTCAGAACAAAGTTCTTGAACGTCAACGAATTATGAAAGCCACTTAATCTCGGCCACATTGTCGATCTATACCAGGACCAGAAACAAAACTGAAACATTCAGATCTAGTTCTCTTTTTGTTTACAATTGAAAAGCACATTTTTCTTTGTTTTTGGTAATAATAAAACAAAGTACATTAAAATGAAATTTCAATTCAAGAAAAAATCAACACAAAACACAGTATACTTAGCAAACTTTTGCATTGGAAAACAGTAAAAGTGTCATCATACAGTATAACCAACTTCAAATTCAAGAATAATCACAAAAGAAGGGAACAAAGAGTAGTACTTAACATCCATAATTTTGATCATTTTATGACATCACAAAACTCATTGTTAGATTAGTCTTCAGATATCAAAACAGCACCTTTTGACATTCTGAAAAGAGTTCCACAGTAGAATATGCTTCTTTATGCAATAGAAACAAGGGTGTAGCTAGAAATTTTTGTTTGGAGGCCAATTTATTAGCCTATACAAACTTTCATACACATGTATAAATATAGACATCTATACACACACATAACTTAGTATCCTCCATAGTGAATTCTTATATTCGAGATATATTAACCCAATAGCATAGGCCCAAGCCCAATACTTCTATGTGTGCAAGTCAAGTCTTCTACTTATACTAGAAGCCTATTAGTTTAGGGTTTATCCTACTGTATATACTCATGTTATTGTTCATTGTAACACAAGATTTTTACTACACTCATATATTAAAAATGTAGCCTTTTAGGGTTTCTTCCATGAACATAGGCCTGCTAATTTAAACCACGTAACCCTCGTGTGTCTTATGTTCTATACTGTATGCTTCCACTTCCGTATCTATTATAGCCTATTCAATATGATATATCAATGCTAATATTTAATACCATAAAATTTTTATTTTTAATATAAGTTACGTACCAAATTGTCTACCAAAGTGAGTAAAAAATTTTCAATCGAACTAATGAAATATTCAAAAACATGAATAATCAAAAACTTTAACAAACACAAAAACACATTTTACAGTAAAAAATGAATGTGAGGAAAAAAAAACACACCATAATTACTAGACCAATTGGACAATTTTTTTAAGAGTATCATTGGACTATCTCAAATATTTGAAAGGGCCAAGTCCCATTTTTGTAGACTAATTATCAAAATTTTAAATATTTATATATAGCAATATATTTTACAAATTTTTAGAGAGGGGGGGGGGGGTCCAACCATGTAGCTCCGCCCATTTTGTAGACTAATTATCAAAATTTTAAATATTTATATGTAGCAATATATTTTACAAATTTTTAGAGAGGGAGAGGGGGGGGGGGGGGGGGGGGTGTCCAACCATGTAGCTCCGCCCCCTGCATAGAAACATTTGCTTTTCATCCTCTTTTTTTTTTTTTTTTTTTTTTTAAGATTTTGAATGTTGAAATTTTTCGACCGTTAATTTTCCATTTTTTCTATATCTTATACCATATTCACAAGAACTTCCTAAAATTGATTTTAGATACTCATTTCATTTCTCCACCCCATGCATTTACCGATCATAATGAATTCCATTAAGGTTCTCAACGCCTAAACTTTCTAATATATGTCACGTGAGTTTTCATTTCATAAATATAAAGACCTTTTTTTTTTAGAATGATAAATGTAAAGACTTAGTTATAATAATAATTACCGCATCATGTTCACGTACCTTTCCCAACTTCTACCATACCTACCATACAATTCTCATAAAAAAAAAAAAAAAAATTCTACAATACAATTTTTTTTTTTTTTCTGTCCTCGTTTCCTCCAAAAAAAACTCCCCATACCATATAGTGCCCATAAACTCATGTTTGAATAATATATATATCATATAGTTGCCCATAAACTCATGTTTGAATTAATATCCAGTCAGAAAACTTTTTTTTTTCTCACAATTGTAATATAACAAAGTGTAAATGGTAGAAAAACATGGCTAGTTTATGTGAAAGTGATAAACAGTCACTCACAGTCTGCTCCATCAAAATTATATTGTGTCAAAGTTGTAGTAAAAAAAATTTGTCCTAGAACTACTTTATCCAGCCAAATTACTCGGCTTTTGTGAGAGATGAAAGTAATGAGAGATTTTCACCATCGGTATCGACAAGGACAAATTTTTGAGTTATCATTTTCAATCCATTACATAACAAATTATAACACTATTTATGTCTATTATTTAAATAAGTTACATGACTCATTGAAAAAAAAAATTTGACTAAAACTATGTATAAATAGTCTCTTCAATTAATACCTAATAAGTTGGAGCAATATAATTCTAAACATATTTGGAGCTGAACTTTTCTATCAATAAGTTATTTCATATATTCCATGTTTGCACACTACATGTTAGCTCAAACTTGAAAAAAGAGTATGGTTGCTGCAACCTATATAATAAGGACACAAGTTAGCTCTAGTGCACAGGAGCTAACATAATACAAACATGTGTTCAATTTTTGTCACGTGTCCACATCATGTCGGTTCCAATGAACTGGAGTACTAGAGCTAACCCTTATCCATCTAATAATATGACTTCAATTTTTGATATCATCGTTTTATCATTCGCTTTTGCTAATTTATAAAAAAAATAAAAAGAATGAACCAATTGGGCTTTTTCTAGGACTTTAGGCAAGTGTATTTGGGACTTTTTCTCTTTGTTTTTCTTTTTTTTTTTTTATTAAAAAAAAAAAAGTTAAAGATTGAACAATGGACAGTAAACAGGAGTGTCCACCAAACCGTTCAAACCAAACAATTGCACCCAAACTGACTAAAACTAACCTCAAAATGGAGTAACTACACCTGATAACTAGTTTTGCCTTCTTGTCTAATTTCGGAGTAAAATCAATTACCACAAAATTTGATTTTTATTTTGCTAAATTATCTCTCTCCAACACTACAGCCACAAGAAAGTGATAACAAACTTGTTGAGAACCAATATTTTGCCAAATCTCTTCACAAGAAGTTCCTAAAATTGATTTTACTCATGTCTCACCACATTCATTTAGGGCCCGTTTGGATTGTGTTCAAACCAAACAATTGCACCCAAACTGACTAAAACTAACCTCAAAATGGAGTAACTACACCTGATAACTAGTTTTGCCTTCTTGTCTAATTTCGGAGTAAAATCAATTACCACAAAATTTGATTTTTATTTTGCTAAATTATCTCTCTCCAACACTACAGCCACAAGAAAGTGATAACAAACTTGTTGAGAACCAATATTTTGCCAAATCTCTTCACAAGAAGTTCCTAAAATTGATTTTACTCATGTCTCACCACATTCATTTAGGGCCCGTTTGGATTGGGAGGGGAAGGAGAGAGAGAGTTGAGGGAGTAGAGTAAAGTTGGCTAAAAATAAGCTAATTTTGGATCAAATCTACTTTACTCTCTCTCCCTTCCCCTCAATCCAAACAGACCATTACCAATTATCATGAATGCGCCCTGTTAAAGCTCTCAACCCCTAAACTTTCAAATACGTTCTTGTTACATTACTTGTCATTTTATAAATATAAATTATAAAAATTACGACGTCAGGTTCACATACCTTTAACATTTAACACGGAAGTCAAGAAAACCACAATAATAATGCTCATTAACCTAAGCAAGAACATCTTACTTGCACACTTTTATGGAGATTATAAATTGGACACCAATTTTGTGTCATGTATCTTATCTAAATTTTCTAATTTTTGTACCCAAATAAATGATGCATTAACATTTAATACGGAAGCCAAGAAAACCACAATGATAATACTCATTGGCCTAAGAAAGAACATCTCACCTGCACACTTTTATGGGTGATCTCAATAGAATCTAGAACTCTTCTAATTTCACCACCAGAACCAAGGAGTCCAACGAGAAATACTATAAAAGTAAAACATCATCTCCTCCTAATTCCATATCGTCATCTCATGTCTCCTCCTCTCTCAACCTCTACCAACTAGATCCACACACTACCCTCTCCTCCTCCTTACGGATTCTTAGAGTAAGGCCGGGTTTTAACACAATGTTCAATCTCACTCTTCTTTACTTCACACTCTCATACATTAGCGCTTTATTGGTGTCTCCAAGAAGATTCCAAGCTCAATGATAAGTTTTTATTTTTTAATGTCCCTTTATATGTTTTAAATAATAAAATGCAATATTCTCTTTTTCCTTCACTGTAGCATCACTTAAATAATAAAATGCAATATTTTTTTTTTATTCATTGTTTTATCTAATGCTATCCTATGTATGATAAACAAAAAAAAAAAAAAAAAAAAAAACATTACTTAAATAATAAAATGCAATATATATTTTTCATTGTTTGATTTAATTCTATCATCCGTGTGATAACAAAAAAATTGGCCAATAATGTCATTACAATTAACCAGTCTCGTGCGGTAGCACGGGGTCACATACTAGTGTATATAAAATATAAATTTTGATAAGATAAAAAAGTAAAAAAGAGTTTTTTAAAAACACCCTATCAATTTTACATTTCACATAATGTGGTACTTGCATAATACAAGAAGAATACAAATTCTTTGTCCCGCCTTTTGTGTTATGTTTTATACTTCACCAATCACAACTTGTTATGTATTCTTTTTACCATTCTTATAAAATATCCAAAGTTTAAAAAAAAAAAAAAAAAAAAAAAAACAACAACAACAACAACAACAACAACTATTGTATATAAAATATAAATTTTGATAAGATAAAAAAGTAAAAAAGAGTTTTTTAAAAACACCCTATCAATTTTACATTTCACATAATGTGGTACTTGCATAATACAAGAAGAATACAAATTCTTTGTCCCGCCTTTTGTGTTATGTTTTATACTTCACCAATCACAACTTGTTATGTATTCTTTTTACCATTCTTATAAAATATCTAGAATTAAAAAATAAATAAATAAAATAAAAAATAAAAAACAACAACAACAACTACTTACATTTTTGTTAGAGATAGTTTCAACTTATGCCTCTGGCTTATAATAATTACTCTTTATCATCATATCAAGATACTAATTAATTTTTGGTGTAAGTAAGTATCGAATCTCATATATCTTATTCAAAGTATCGAACTCCACATATGTCAAAATTTGCTATGTATTTTTTTTTCTCTTTCCTTATAATATATTCAAATTTTAAAATGAAAAATATTTATTACATATGACACAACTTGCCATGTAATATTTTTACTTATTAAATATCCCAAGTTTAAAATGGAATATTTGTGCAATGGGCGTAGCATCCAAATCCCAGGCTTTCCAACTAGGGGATAATGATGTTGATCTATAGCTGTAGCCTTATTTGTGTGAGACAGCCACAAAAAAGACTAGGTGCTATGCAATGTCAAGTTCATCCGACAGAAATGACAACAACGAGTTCTGGCTTTCGGTAAACACAAATAACTTTCTTGTAGTAGCTTCGATGCTCCCAACGATTCAGCGTTTATCAATAGAATATACAGTCATATATTGTTAATATCGACAATTTTCATGCTTCTATTTCGAAACAATCACTCTAGCCGTCACCAATTAGTCTGTCTCTCTCTCTCTCTCTCTCTCTCGTCTCAGAGGCAACATGATGAGGCGATTCCGGCAGGTTTTCACAGCTCTAAGAGAGCACAGCCACGTGAGTTACGCTAAGATTGCTACGGTAACTGGCTTTTGCGACGTTGAGTTAATCATCATAAAAGCCACAGCTCCAGACGACTTACCCTTACCCGAAAAATACATTCATGAGCTCTTGAAGATCTTCTCCATTTCTCCATTCCGAGAGTTTTCACTCGGTTTTACTCACCGTTTTTCCAAAGACTCGGTGCTGGCGTGTTGCTCTCAAATGTCTACTTCTCCTTCACAGACTGCTCAGGTCAGTCCCCGATGATTGCCCATTTCGATCAGAGATACTTTGGACTCGAACCAACGGCTTGATCACTCTCTATCCATGTCACTTCCGGGATGATTCGTCTTTTGCCTCTGATGACTACACTGCTTTTATCAGATCTTACGCTCAACTACTAGACGAAGTTCTCAATTGCTTTGTCCTTGACAAGAACGCGAAAGATTATCAAGATGATGAAGTAGTTCCCGAAACTTTACCTGAAAAGATGAAGGAAGTTGGAAGAATGCTTCAAATTTTGCCTGAGCTCCAGAGTTTGATTGATCGTGTAATGGACTGCAGGCCTACAGGGTTGGCAGCACGAAGCTTCATTGTCCGGTCAGCTATGAAACATATTATTCGCGATAGTTTCATTTGTTACAGAATGTTCCGAAGGGAGATTGTTGCAGTGTTGGACAATCTTTTCCACATGCCATACCGTAGTTTTATATCAGCTTTTGGTGTCTACAAGAAAGCAGCAGTCCAAGCAAACCAGCTTAGTGAGTTTTACGATTGGTGTAAGAGTATGGGACTATGTGGATCTTATGAGCACCCCTTTGTTGATCAGATTCCGCGGATACAAATCCAAGCTCTAGAGACTTTCCTCAATGGAATGTGGCAGATGACTGACTCATCATCATCACCATCACCTGCCACATCACGGTCATCATCCGATGAGTGGACTATAACGGAAGATGGTGACAGACAGGTAGCCTTAGTCCCAAAGGAGGATATTGTTGGCAAGTGGGAAACCTTTGAAGAAGATAATGCATTGGTAAGAAATTGTGAGAAAGAGATGGAGCCGTTGATTACGTTTGATGATGGTGAAAATGTTGGGGGGGAGGCCCTTTTAGAAGCTTCCTCGAATCAGTCATGCGCTTCTAAAGCTCAAAGCTTCCTCTTCCTAAACCATACAGAGCATTATTATGGGTATGGGAATGAGTATGAATATGATCATTGTAAGAGAAACGGTCAAGGAGACGACAAGAATGTGTCATGGAAAATGCAGATACACAACCCAAATGCTCTTAATCCTTTCTGTCAACCCTATAATGTGCCAAGTTATCATGGATTATTTCCGTACAACAATGGCATTGGAAGGTTGGAAACAACACTAAAATCATCCGTGGAAGCATGATGTTCAAGAATATTGGGAGTCAATGGACTAATGTTGCAGGGTAATGCCGTTGTTTTATCCTTCTCTAAGTAATGAATCAGCCTATGAGGCCATAATTAGCTAGGTATTGGATGGAATTAGAATTTCTGTGTTTCATGTCTCAAAACTATTTGAGGATTTAAAATAAAAGACCCTATTTCTCTTTAGAGGGGTATCTCCCACCACTCCATGGAACTAAATTCCCTAAAGCTGGATGGGACTCATGCTGTGAAAAAGAATCCACTCCATGGGATAGTTGGCTAATTGCTGCTTCTCCTTGTGCTTCTGTATCAACTACTATAGATGCATATCTTCAGCACATCCTACGGCACTGAGGATTGACATTCGTTCATACAAAGCATTCTTTGATTGCCTACATAAACATAATGAAAATACATACAACTAAATCTTTTTTTTTTTAATTAGTAAGAAGAGAACATTATTAATAAAAGAAAAGCAAGAGAAACACAAAGAGTTCAGCATACAACTAAATCTAAAATAGTTGAAATAAATAATAAAATAAATACATTGCTAGCAATCTGATAAACCTCTCAGTATATACTCCAAAAGCAAAACCTCGAGATCTTCACGCATTCCTGGTTAAAAGATTAAAATTTTACTTTGATCATAGACCTCACCCTTCTTTAATCTTATGATATGTTAAGAAAATAAGCTTTTCTGACAGACTCGAATGCTTGACCTTCACCTAGTTATGCACAAACTCTTTAAAAACATAGGTTGCAGTGCCGATCCTGTGAATCCTTTTTTGAAGTAGAAATGAACATGAAGACAAAATGTCATTCAAAACTGTTTCTTTACATTTCTGGCAATACTCTGTAGGAACATGAAAGAAATAAAATTTGGTAAAATACATTTATTTACAATATTATACATATGATATGAACTAATTACCATTCTTAATTCATGGAGCCAACAAAATTTTGTAACTAAAATAGAATATCTAGCACAAATAACCATCCAGTGGAGAACAAGGATGCAATAAATATAAATTCGGTACTATCAACTGGAAGAAATGAAGAAGCCTTAAATGAGCACTTTGGCGTTTCACTCTTCAAAAATTACTTTCCCTGCCTCTACTTTTGTTCAGCATTTGCATCATCCCACTCGCCTTTCAAAAATCATTTTCGATGTCTCCGCTTTTGTTCAACTCTCCTCTTATCATCATCCCACTCGCGGTCGTACATTCTAGACCATGGTTAAGGACTTGCAATAGCAAACATGTAAATCACAGGTTAAATTTAAAATAAAATAAAAAACATTTTAGGACAGGGTTCTGCTCCACTCTATTCCAAAATGATTCTTTATGTCACGATCAAACTCCATCAAAGCACAATACACAGACACTGCAACTATGCAGAAATGTTCAGTGGCACAAACCCTTTTATTTTTTGGTGAATATCTCAACCACTTGCTTTCTGTATAGAAAACATCAACTACTCTCAATGTGACCTGATCTCATTAGAGAAGTGACAAACTAAGGTAGCAATCTTGAAGAAAGCCATACACTTGAGAGATGCTCATGCAGCTGCCAATGAGCTATAGGTCTACTGCACTTCCTTTTCACATAATAATAAGATGGAGGGCAAGGTCATAGGTTCAAAACTAAATGGGTGCACATGTAATTTATCAATCAAAAGAGGAGATACACATGCTGCAGGACTAAAAACAGGTTTTGGCAATTACTTGCACATGTATATGAATATATGCATGATACCTTTTTTTTTTTTTTGATAGATGAATATTATGCATTTTGAAAGACTTTTTTTTTGGGGGGGGGGGGGGGTTGAGAATAACATTGAAAGAACTTTTTGTTTTTTATTTTTTCTTTTTTTGGAGAATCAACATTGAAAGACTAAATATTAATAGGCTATATTATAGCCTATTAAGTCTTTCAATATTATTAATGCTATATTAAGACATGAATGATGTGAGCTAGTTTCAATGAATATTATGAACTTGCGTGTGATTTGGTAGGACGGGGTCCAAGTGTCCAACTAAGAGAAAGTCTAACCTTATTGAATGTCTGTATGGTCCAAAGAAATGTAAGACTTTTCAAATCAAATCTGCAAACTTTCTACTTTGGGGTTGAGGTCAACAGATGGATTCATAAATGTACGTACATAATGGACCTATGACCAAGTAATAAAATGAACAAAAGGGACCGGCATTTAAATTATGAATTAGCTTAGTCTAAAGTCTAATTAATCGTTTATCAAAAAAAAAAAAAAAAAAGTCTAATTAATCGGTGCTTGGTCGAGTGATGCTTCCCCGTTAAGGCCATGTCTTAAGTCTATATATAGTCTACATGCAACTTCACATTGTCATCGAAGACATATACAATAATACATTGAGAACTTAGATTGTATCAAGGGCATACAAGAGCATATACATATTGACATTGTTTAGAGAGATAGAGAAAGAGAGAATGGAAAAGCTTATGAGTGTTGTGGTTGTTCTTGGTGTTGTTGCTGCAGTTCTTTTACAATGCACGACAGCACAAACAGTGCATGTTGTGGGAGATAACATTGGTTGGACCATTCCACAAGGTGGTGCCCAGGCATATCAGACTTGGGCTGCTAGCAAGCAGTTCGTGGTTGGTGATATTTTAAGTACGATTTTCTATCTCTTCTCTCACACTTTTTCATTTTTCTTTACTTCTAATTTTTTATCTATTCTTTTTCATCATCGCTACCAACTGCTTAGGGACATTTATTCTTCAAATAACATTAATGTCTTCTACTTAAGACGTACTTTTGTGTTGGAACCTAGTCCAAACTTCCAACCATATTAGATATGCTCTTTGCTATGTTTATCTGTAAAATCAAGTAGCTATAAACGTGTTTGTACACAATTAATTTTAAAAAAACAACTACAGAATGTAGATCATCGAATTTTATTTCTCTAATAATATTATACACACTAAAAGATAACAAATCGATGTGCATCATCCTCCTATCAGGAACTCAATTATTAATTTAAGTACTATATCAATATATCTAATGCATTTTCCATCATATTAACTATCATGTGTTGCAGCGTTCAACTTCACCACCAACGAGCACGATGTCCTTAAAGTACCAAAAGAATCCTACGACGCTTGCAGCAGTGCCAACCCTATTGGCAACACCATCACAACTGGCCCTGCTAATGTGACTCTCGAGGCTGCTGGCAGTCACTACTACATATGCACCGTCGGCAGGCACTGCCTTGCAGGTCAGAAGCTAGCCATCACTGTCTCGAGCTCTCCGGGCGCCACTCCACCCTCCACCAACACTCCTACTACTCCTACCACCCCTACTCCCACATCAACTACCCCTGCTGCTTGCAGCCCATCTCCTACGCCATCTCCTGATAAGGTTGAAGGTCCATCCACTATGACTTCACCACCTCCTCCTAGTTCTTCATCAACTGGGGTCTTTGCTAGTTTCTTTGTCTCTTTAATGTCCATTGCTATTGCTTTTCTTTTTTAGGGAAGAAGAGGCATAGCCGGATAGGCGTTATATACAGTTTGAGTTACAGTTACGGCTTTCTTTCATTGTGTTGTTGTTTTGTTTTTCTTTTTTTTATTGGATTTTGTATTGGAACTAGATATTGTGTTATTTGAGCACGTGATTAATAAAGGGATTTTTACAAATAAAAACAAGAAGAAAATGTCCTCTGTAATCCTAAAGACTTCCATACTGTTCCATTTTTATAATTTGGGAATTATTGTCAATGGTTACTATGTGACAGATAAAAACATATGAGTTATTATATTCTTTGTATATGGTGACCCAATAGGCCAGGCCTTAAACTACAGCTTAACTCTCAGACTTAGTTAGGTTAATGATGCAGGCCCATTAGATTAGGCCTTAAACTACAGCTTAACTCTCAGACTGAGTTTGGCTAACGATGCAGGCATTGTCATCAGATACACACTCTCTCTCTCTCTCTCTCATGATGTTTCTTTCTAGTCATTGGGTGCATGCTTTAATTGGTGCACTCATCTCTTCACCTAAATTGCACGGGTGCAAATACAGGTGCGATATTCCTTTAAAAATTAGGGTAAGACACATCTAAGATATGATTAGTAATCAATATTCTTTTTAGGAATATTTTAAATATTTTATGGACATAAAATGTTTATTTTTTGTTTTAAAATTAAGTAACAACATATTTAAAATTAATTTAAAAGCAATAGCAAATGGCAAAGAAGTACAATGACGTCCATAAATTGTTGTCTAAAGTACAAATAAATAGTTTAAAAAAACTAGACACTTAATTTGTACAGAAAAATATACTATACATCAGGTACATGACTCCTCTTTTACACATGAGAATGTAGCCTGCAAATATGGGGTTTACTCTTGTGTAAGGAGGAGAATTAATGCACCCGATGTATAATACACATTCTCAAGTTTCATGGATACCACAATGGGTATGGATACTTGTCCATTTTAGTCGTGTTCATGCAGCATAGGTCTTCACATTCCCTTGTATATATCATTACTATTCATTGGCAAAGATTTTTATTTTTTTTATTATATATTATTTGTTTCTTAAATAGTAAGCATCATACTCCCTAACAAGGAAGTTAATCTCGTACCATACCGGCCGGTACGGCCGGTATATACCGTACCGGTCAGTAAATCGGTACAAATACCCATTGTTTCGTACCGGAAAAAATAAAGGCCGTATCGGCGAAATTCGACTGTTTCGGCCGGTAAATGGATACCGGACCGAAACACAAAATGCCTACTTTTTTTTTTTCTTTGGTAATTTTGACAATTTTTTAAGGGTAGGATGGTGCAAATCTGAGTAAGTTAAGAAAACTCAGCAGAAAGAAAGAGAAAAATGAAAGAAAAATGCACAATAACTTTGCAAAATGAAGTTAGAATCACCTCTTCTTCAAGACTTCGACTTTATTATTTTTCACATTTTTCTTTTACCATCTTCTTCTTTAAGGACTCAACGATGGCCTATTGCTTCTTCTATTTTGTAACTTCCGTTCTCTACACTTACTCTTCCTAGACTTCTCTTTTGCTTTTTTAGTATAAATGCTGAGTAAACTTGGTCAAAAGAGTACACTAGCTTTTGATTTTCTCAAAGCATCAGATGATATTTTGAATTGGTATCATTACTCTTTTGACATGTGGGACTAGCATTTATTGAGTTTGGTGGGTGTTGGATTATTTAATGGTTTTCACTTTTATATATTTACGTTGATAACTCCATCATAAAATATAAAAAGTTGTAAAGGTGGTATATTGAGTTATTAGAAATATAATTTTGTATAATGTATAAAATAGTAAAAGATAGCGGTAAACTTGAAACGGTACACCGATATTAACCAGTATCCGAAATATATCGTACCGCTGGCCAAATCGGTACAGCTTTCGGTACAGTATTGACTCCTTTGCTCCCTAAACCAGCTGAATTAGTAATTATGACTCGTTGGACATACACCACGTAGGTGAGATGACTTTGACCATCATGGGCCATTTCAGAGTTTTTATCTTAAATCACAGAGAAGGTTGAAAGAACTTAAGGACGATGCTTTGAATTTATTTTAATGATATGAATTGGAATAGAATATTTTAGAATTAGCTTATTCAACCAAATATTTCGGGTATATTTATATATATTTTTATAAATATTATATATATATATATATATAATAATTCTAAATCAAATCATGAAAATTCTAGACATTATAATTATATAATTTATATAATAAGGTCTATATGTAAATACCAATGTACTCCATTAGATCTTCATATTTTCAAAATTAAACAATCTATTATCTTCAACAATTTTACAGTTACATTCAACCTTGGAATTATTCCACTTTTTGTCAATGCATATTTGATACACATAATAATAAAAAAGATGATGTAAACGAGTTGCAGTATGAATCTCGATCCTCTCCAATTCATTTTGAAATTTCAATCCTCTCGAATTCATTTTTCCTAGTCTAATATGGATAGGGAAAAAATCTTGATTCTTGAGTTTGAAAGTCTGGTTACATATGGGGAATGTGTTAGGCACTTTACAACGCCTATCCAAAGATAGTATTTTGTTTTTGTAAAATTTTAATTTTCGGACATTAGCAATTAAAAATGAGCTATTGGCATTAGCTCTTGAGGCTTTAAATGAATTGGGTTTTGAGGTTTGGTTTCAAAAGGGTGTGGTCTTGATCGATGCTTCCTTAGTGTGTTTGGAATTGGTGCCAAATTTTCACAATGAAAATTCGGCAGCATTTCGCCTCATTTTCATGGCAGAAATCTGGCAATGCTTCGCCTCAAGTGCATCATAGCACACAAAACACAATTCTCACCAAACTTTCGTTATGAGAATACGACAATAGAGGTGCCCAATTTTCACGGTGAAAATCCGACAGAGTTTCACATTTGGTGAGCTATAGCACAGCGGCAGGGTTTCACGCTTGTGTATATAGCGCGTGCCAACATGCTCGTGATAGGATGAGTCGGAGCCCCTCAAAGCATCAATATTGATGTGTGTCGCATACACGGGGAAAGCAATGTCACTCAGATGACATGGATCGAGACAATCACATCGTGATGACCATGCACGCAATATAGTTTGAATATGCATCTACAACAATTGCATAGAGCACATACCCACATGAGAATCTGATGTAGATTCATTCTTTGGTGGTTGCTTGACAGTGGCTGTCTTAGGTGTAACAGCCATTGAAGTGGAACCACTCCTTCGGTTAGAAACACCCTCTCAATTATAGGATTGTAAGCTACTGCTACGCCTTCCCTTCAATTGCTTCTCCACTTTCATAGCAAGTTTGCAAAATCATTGTAGGTCCAATAAGTTTGTAGTTGGACCACATCACTGATTTCAACACATAACCCACCAAGATAATGTGCTATCATTTGCTCCTCTAGTTCTACAATATCACATCAAGTCATAAGATGATCAAACTTTGCTGTATACTCCTCCACAAAAAGCTCATTTTATTTGAAATTATGAAATCTCAAAAAAGCATCTTGCATGAAGTGATCAGACAAGTATTTTTTTTCTTGAGCTCTCTTTTCATCTTTTCCCAAGTCACAATATGATCTCTTCCTTCCCGTTGTCGCTGCCTCTTGAGATGCTCCCACTAGATTGAAGCATGTCTTCTCAGCTTGATTGCAACAATCTTCACTTATTCATTATTAATTTCTATTTTTGTTTTTTTTTTTTCATTTTTTTTTTATCAATACAGTCTAGGAAGAATTTATCAAAGACCTTATTTTTAGTTCCCAATTATTCTAGATCATCGCTGCATAAAAAATATGTTATCAAAATTCTTTTCTAATACTATTTGTATTTTGCATTGGGGTCACTAATAAGCTGAAACCATTTCAAGTCAAGAGTATGAAATATTTATCTATGATTAACTAGTGAATTATCCATACGGGAGATGTTAAAATTTCTTGGTGCGGACACGAGGTACAAGCCCCCAATTACACGCACGTATAGGAGGAAGAGTAAAAAGAAGACAGCTCAACCTGTGGCCTTATGGATGGAGCCTATTAGTTATTAGGATTGAGATTAAGCAAGCCTAAGCATTTAATAATTAGGGTTTCTTTATGCATTTTTATTGTTAGCTATTTAAACACTTTTTTGGATTATTGAAAGATAGCTTTGAGAATTATTAAAAAAAAAAAAAATGTGTGTTTTCTTTCACTGGCCAAACATCGCAAGCAAAACACTGGCCTGTACACACCTCTACCTGTGCCAGATCGCCCGTGGTAGAATGTGAGTATGGACTTTGTGTTAGGTTTGCCCCGCACCTTTAGGAAGCATGATTCTATTCTAGTAGTTGTTGATCGCTTCTCTAAGATGGCTCATTTCCTACCATGTTCTAAGACCTTTGATGCTTCTAAGATTGCAAAACTCTATTTTGATGAGATTGTCAAACTTCATGGTCTTTCCAAAACCATAGTGTCTGATAGGGATGTTCGCTTCATGAGTTATTTTTGGAAGACCTTGTGGCATTTAGTTGGCACCAAATTGAAATTTTTCAAAGCATTTCATCCTCAAACTGATGGTCAAATTGAGGTGGTTAATCGTAGTTTAGGCAACCTCCTTCGGTGTCTAATGGGTGAAGCCAATCGGAATCGGGATTCAATTCTTCCTGTACCCCAACTTGAATATAATAGCTCTGTCAATAGGTTTATAGGCGCTAGTCCTTTTGAGGTTGTGCATGGATATACACCTAGGAAGCCCTTAGATCTTTTGCCCATGTCCCCACATGTTAGGATTTCTGAGTCTGCTGAGGCATTTGCACGACATATTCATGATTTGCATAATGAGATTCACAAAAAAATTCAGGCAAGTAATTCTCAATATAAAATTCACGTTGACACTCATCGGCGTTATGCAGAGTTTCAGGTAGAGGATTATGTCATGATTCGGATTCGACTTGAACGGTTTCCCTCTGGGACCGTTAAGAAATTGCAGGCTCGTAGTGCTGGACCATTCAAGGTATTGAAACGAACGGGCCCAAATGCATATGTCATTGACCTTCCTCATGATTATGGTATTAGCTCCTTTAATATTGAGGATCTAGTTGCTTATAAAAGCCCCACAGCTATTCCTGATACCCCTTTTGATGAGTCTTTGCCTAATCCTATTGATGCCTCTGTTCCCACCACTTTACCCTTAAATCTACCTTACACACATAAAGAATCTATTAGTGCTATTTTAGATGAGTAGATTGTTTCTACCAGGGATGGAGGAGTTCACCGTTTCCTAGTTTAGTGGCGAGGGCGACTAGATTCTGATTGCACAGGGATTACTCGAGATGAGATACAACGATTGGATCCTGACTTGCTGGAGTACTATCAAAGCTCTTCAGATTTCCACTCGACGAGGTCGAGTTCTTCTCACCCGGGGGGAGTTGGTGTGGGCACGAGGTACAAGCCCCCAATTACACGCACGTATAGGAGGAAGATCAAAAAGAAGACGGCCCAACCTGTGGCCGTATAGATGGAGCCTATTAGTTATTGGGCTTGAGCTTAAGCAAGCCCGAGCATTTAATAATTAGAGTTTCTTTATGCATTTTTATTGTTAGCTATTTAAACAATTTTTCAGATTATTGTAAGAAAGCTTTGAGAATTATTAAAAAAAAAAAAAAAAAAAAACGTGTGTTTTCTTTCACTAGTGTCGACCCCAATTTCAATTTTTCAGATTATTGTAAGAAAGCTTTGAGAATTATTAAAAAAAAAAAAAAAAAAAAACGTGTGTTTTCTTTCACTAGTGTCGACCCCAATTTGCTTGGTGTTGACTCCGAGCAACTCTTAAGTGCTGACTCCTGAGGTTTATCTTTTTGTTCAATTGTTGTTTGTGATTGTCCTACATCATTTTTCCTTCTAAATTTTTATTGTTGTACCTATTAGTGCATGATTATATTAAAGATTTACAATATTGTTCTAAAAAAATATTTAAAATATCAATAAGAAACAAACACTTTGTTTTTGTTATTTCAATAACAATATCAATATTTACAAAAACACCATTGATAACAATAACAAAAAATATAATAAACATTATTTTTATGTTTATTATAATTTTTTTTTTTTTGTTGCGAATCTCATTCGAACTAAATTTGATGAGAATAATATAATAATTTGTATTTATAAATATAATAAACTGAGATATCACTATTGTAATTTGCTGCGATATGAAAAAGGATTTCAGTAATTTTGTAGAAATCAACAATAGCTAAAAATAGCAACTTTACATGAGGATCATCAAGATTCTCTTTGTTGAAGTGAAGTTAGTTAGAGCATTAACAAACTAAAACTATGCTAATTTACAACAATCACATCAGTTATAGGCTTATAGCTATCTCAAATGACAGTTCTAAAACATGCACAGAGTGAAATGATAACTCTAGTACCAATTTGGATTTTTTTTTTTTCCCGCAGATTTAAATAAATTGCATTACGAATTCATTTATATAATGTTATACTAGGTTGCATGGAGAAATGAATTAAGCTACCTTTTTCCTTATTTTATGTACTATTTATAGGTTTTACAATACTTTTTATTCCAAATCATCCAATAAAATTGGAAGCCCTTGCGCAAGGATAACACGCATTAATCGAGAAATGGTCCAAATTTTTTCTCATAAAAAAAAAAAGTTAACTTTTAGTTATTTTGTCTCATATTATGAAAATAAGGATATGTTTGGTAACGTTGTTTAAATAATAGTTTTCATTGTTTAAACACCACAATACGTATTTTCGTAACATTTTTTTACTTACACGCATTTTCACCACACTTAAACAATGTTATTAGAAATTTCTTACCAAACAGGCCATAAACTATTGGAAATATGTAGTTTTTAATAGATGTGATACTACTTCCATGTTCCTTGTTGGAGTGAGGTCTTAGACTTACATTTTGACTAAAAAGAGGGAAATAAAAAAGAAGGAAAAGAAATGCACGAATGGTGATAGTGAGACTGATGTGGAGAATTGATACTGGTAGAACTTTATTCAGATAAGTATTAATCGGTCCAACCCGTTTGATCCTCAAAGAACCATCTAGATCAGACCCGTTCAACCCAGTTTGTCACCCACCACAGTTCGGTTCAGTCAAACCCCAGCCCAAGTCCAATCTATGAACCCCACATAGATAAACTCACATTCACATTAAAGTATTCAATTCACTACCTTAGCCTAACATCTTTTTTCCTTCAAAGCCCAAGTGGAAACCGAAATAAGCTAAGCCCAATTTTTTTTTCTCTTAATCAAGCCCATCACTATTCTTAAAGGCCGAGTAATCCATCAAGAGAAACTTTTGTTTAAAAACCCAAAGGCCCACTAGCACATTAACTTTCTTCAAATAACACTTAAAACCCCCAACACAGAAGTTAGGATAATTACTCTTAAACCCCTAAAACTTTAGGACAAGCACTTCATACAAAGACACTTTTGCCCCTATGTTTTCCATAATTACGCTTATGTTCCCTATACTTCAGAAAAATTACAACCCCAGTCTTTTGAAAAATGCATTAATGCTCAAAACTCTCCAAAAAATTCCTCCAATGCCCTTAAGGGCCATTGACCCCTCTAGTCCAAGTCTCCCTCCGTCCCTGTCAAGCATCAGTAAATATAAGACTCATGTTAAGGGAAATATGTAGAAGAGACTCTAAATTGTCAAAGTTGAAGTGGTCTTCAAGGCCATGAGAGAAGGATTTCGTTATATTTTCTTTTTGAAAGAAGAGAGATGAATTATTCAGGGGCATAAAACTTGATTATGTTTTTATTTGAATTTATTTATTTATATTTAGGGAAATTAAACTTCACCTCTCTAAACTATACTCATTTTTATACTTACCCTCCTAAACTACAAGAATATGTATGATGATGATCACATCCCTAAACTAATACCCGTATGATACTTTGTACCATAACCGACAATCTTCAAAACCCTAATCCCTAATTCCCCAAACCATCAATGGCACCATGGTACAAAACTGGGTTCTAGGCTTCTAGCTAGCTCTCATTGTCAAAAGGTACCACCGGCCTTGCAATAATTTAGTACGATATTATTTAAGGGTTTCAAAAGGTGATGCTCTCTCATAATAGTAATATCCTTTCAGCCAACTAAATATACCCACGTAAAAATGCCATAAACTCGGCCGCCCACAATCTGTTACTTGTTGCAATCCAACATGCAATATATTTCATGCCATATAAACAATTGATATAAAATCTTTGTCTATCAAACAAACAATAAAAAAGGTTATAAAAGTTCCATGCTTTCTCCTTTTCTTTTCTTTTTCGATTGATTGATTACATTACGTGGGCTAAGAATGTTTCTCATACTGTCAAACATATATGATTCCGATTTTGCCAACTTTTCAATATCATTCTTTTTTTAAGTATTCTTTCCTCTTTCCTGTTGAATGCAATTGGGTTAAGATTTCTCTCACACACGTACAAGATTCCAACTAGCAACTTCAAAAAAGAAATCAAAGGTACAACTTTTTGTTTCTGAAAAAGAAAAGAGCTGTGCTTTTTGTCTGCAACAGTTGTTCTTCCTTTTGCCGTGTTAGCATGACAGTTTGCCACCCATCTCCACAACGAAAATGAGGAAAAGAAAAGAAAAGAAAAGAAAGAAGAAAAGAGCAGAATATGTATGAATTTTTTGACCACATCACAATTTTGGAAAATAAATAATAAACAGGAGAATCGCCTGGGGTATTCAAAATGCCGACACGAAAAATAACTGCGTACCGACATTAATTGACCTGGCTAAATTTTTGCTCAATTATGGGGCAGGTCCAAGTTGCTCAAATTTGATTCTATTTATGATCAATTGCTCTACTTGAATTATATATTGTAGTTCTAAAGGTTATTTTTTATTCTTAATGATTTCGAGTTTTGCACTTTTGCTTTCTTGATTTTGCCAATTATATGATTACTGATCAATCATTTAGAAGCAATTGAGTTTTGCTTTCTTGCATTTGCAAATAATATGATTACTCATTTAGGAGCTTTGAGTTTTGCTTTCTTGATTTGCAAATAATATGATTACCAATTTGCACGCAATTTTTAGTTTGTGTTAACGTGACTTGCGAAAGAAATTTAGTTTTCAGTTTTGTTCCTTTTTTGCAATGATATCGCCAAAATTTGGGCAAACATGATTTTCTAAACTTTTGTTTCCTTCATTAATTTTATAGAAAGATTAGTAAATATATTTTTCTTATGAGAAATCTGTACGTATTACTATAAAGAAACTAGCCAAAATTATATTTTTAAACGAAAGTAGTAGAAGCCAAAATTTTCTCATATTTTAACATGTCAAAAATAAAGCCTTCCACATCTCTCTTGAATATTGACTCATTCTTTCAAAACAAAAAATTGAACAACAAAGGTTAAATGTTAAAAAACAAAAAATCAACATTTTCTATTATATAGTTGTCTAAGCTTGCATCATATCATGAATTACCTCTTTTTTTTTTTTTTTTTTTTTTTTTTTTTTATTACTGTAAGGACTAGGAAAACTCGCGGCCCAGGCCCACTTAGAATAGTGACTAGATCAATTCAACCGCAGCTCAAAACAATGAATTTGTAAGAGAGAAACAAACAACAAGAGGGAGGCTCTGCCCAAGGATAAAAATAGGGAAGAAATAGAAAATATAAATAAATGGATGAGCTGATTTTTAATATAAGTTGGCCCGAGGAGGCCACAATTATACAAGAAATGTTACTATTCACTCTCTTCTCTCAATGTTTTTTTTTATTTTTTAATTTTTAAAATTTTTTTTTTTATATATCTTGATACTTGTGTCTGGATCCCCCTTCTCTGTAAACCCTCTTTCTCTTATATATCTTTTCCTCCCTTATATCTCAACGTTCCATCTTTACCTAACAAACCCCCCTCCTGACACTTGTCTCTTTTTACATCTGAAGAAGGTGTGAAAAGAGTTTGCTTAGCTGTGACTTATACTGTTCAAGTCACTTCCTCATCAATGCAGCTGATAAAACTGTTGCCCACCATTTAATACGAAGGCAATAGGCTACTCCAAACTAGAAACTTTCCCTATGATCACTGATTCTCTCTCATCAGATCCCTCTTCCTACTTGGAATGCCTCAGTCCTTTTGACTGATCCCTTCCTCTCCTCGGGTAACCTTCCTTCTCGAGCCCGTGGCCCGTGGCATCCCCACACCAATACTGCAACTCTTCAACTTCATCCTCGGTCCTCGGGCACCCACAATAGCCCCCTAAAATTTTCGCTATTAACCTTGAGGTAAAAGCGAAGTTTTAGTTATACAAGCAGACCATATACATGCCACGTGCATTCCCACGTGGTAATGTCCTTTCACCTATCTCTAGCATGTTCCTAACTTTTTGGAATCCACAATTTCACATTTATGGCATCAGGCGGCTGCTTGTCTCCCCACATTCTATGGCTCGATCAAGATCCTATGGTCCCTATCTTCCTTCATTTATGAGCGGGAAAATTACTGTCCACTTTTTACTCCTATATAAGGAGAGTTTAAGGCTAGTTGAAGTTCATTTACGCATATTGGAAATTTGAGTTGAAGCAACCTCCCGAGGAGAATTCTTCCCTTTGCTTGTAGGTATGTTCATCCTCATGTTTATTTTTTGCACAAGTTTATTCTTTCATACCATAAAACTCCATGGGTAGATACACTAAGCTAGTAGATACTCCCGAGGCTAGGGCTATCTTTAGGGCACAATATAGGATTCCCAACAGTGTTGAAATCCAACACTGTGAAGACGGTGAATGGCTGGTCATGAACAGATCTCCTGAATCTGTGGTTATTCCTATGATCGCCTTCATTGAAGGTAGGATGAAACTTTAAATGGGAAGGGTCACTAGGGACTATTTAATAACTACAGGCTAACCCCACCAATGCTCCCCAAATGTCTTTAGGGTCCTCGGGTGTGTAGATATATTAAATCAGAAAATGGGGACTAACATTACCTGGCACGATGTAAACTGGGTATACAACTACCAAAAGAGGGAAAAAACCAAATACTACATCAAATATAGAGTCCCTGCTGTTAGGTTGATCTCCTGCCTACCTGACTCAAGCAAGGGTATGGATGAGGACTTCCTCATTGTCTTGGGAAACTAGCACGATGGATTGCATTGTCCCACCCACGAAGGGGAACCAGGTAGGGTTCCCGAAGACCATAGGTGCACATAGGATGTCACCTAACTTTATCAATCTGGAAAAAAAAAATCTTTATTAACTCATAACTCTTATTGTTTTCTTTGGTGAACGAATACCACATAGCCCCAGCCAATCATCTGGTGAACTTCATGGAACTGAATCGGGTCTTCAGGTCAGAGATCTTTCTACACAAGGACGGTCAACTCGAAGCTGCTCATGTCATCCTCGGATACAAGCCTTCCACCAAACGTTTCCAAAGCCCGAAGAACATCATTAAAGCCAAGGACTCTCAATTGGCTTTAATAGACGTAGCAATTCTAGGATTCCTACTGTTTGAACCTCCTCCAGCTGGAACTCAAGATGCCCAACTTCCAGCCTCACTAGCTATCAGGCTTCTTTACTTTCAAGAACTTTCTATCCCCTTGGACGACGAAGCCAAGGAGCCTATACCAGAGCCTACCTAGCAAAAAGTCACAGACAAGGGTTTTGAGGTCTTCTATCAACTAAAGGACCCCAAAGAAGCTCTTAGTACTTCTCACCACCATTTGCGCCCTGCCCAAGTTAGTACCAACCAAGAGGCGACCAACATCCCAAAAGGAATGGGATTTGAGGAGAAAACTCCAAACTTGCTTGCCCTACTCACAGCTCATACTGAGGGACTCTTTTAGNAAAAAAAAATAGATATACATATATAAAAGGTATATTCACTACAAATTTGAAATTTATTTAACTAATAACTAATTTATGTAATAATATTTAACAAAATGATTAAATTCAAAAGTGAAAATATATAACATATGAGCCAAAATTATAATTTCTTTTTCATCATATATATCATCTTGCCTTAACTCCATCTAAGTTAATGTTATCATAATGCAAATATATTTCTCCATTTTCATTTTCTTCATTATCATTAACATTAAATTACTACCTTCTTGTTCTTTTATTTTAATATATATATATATATATATTATTTCTTCTTGGCATTCTAGCTACTTAGAGTAACAAAAAAAAAAAAAAAATTGTCATTTAATGCCTTATTCACAGTATAGAAAAAAAAAATGCAAATATAAAAGTGAAGTGTTAAGTGTGTAGCCAAAATTTTGTAGGAGAAAGAGAAGAATAAAAATAAATTAAAAATTTTCATATATATATATATATATATATCTTTGACATGTTATTTTATTGGACTCAATTAAGTAGCCTCATGATTTTGTATTCTAACAACTTATTTTTTTTTTTTGAAAATCAGTCTAACAACTTGTTGGACTCATATAAAAACACATTTTTTAACAAAAAAACTCATTACCTACATGTCTAAATATTGTACAATACATACGATTTTAAGATACAATTCATACAATACGCATTTCTGTATCGTATGATTCATGAGCACTTCCAATACGTCTTTATGTTATGGATCTTTTTGTAAAGGATACAATACGTATCGCATATCATATCATATTGACAAATGAAAACTATTGACCCATATATTTTGGGAGTGTCCACAAGTCCAGTTTGTGCTTAACTTGCAACAGACCTGATCTCATCGGTTCAAAGAAAATTCAACCCACTGTCCATTGAAAGTGAGGTTCGGATTGGGTGGTTCGGTCTCTTATCGGATGGCGGACGGTTTAGTCAGCACTAGAAACAGAGACAGACAAGATGAAAATGACAAAAATCCAGTGAGATCTCATTAGATCCGTCAAAGATCTCACCAAATCTAATGAGATCTTGCTAAATCCAATGAAAATCTAGCAAAATCTAGCTGAAATATTGTTGGATATGGCTAAGGTCTTGCCAAATTTGGCAGATTCAATAGAAATCTCATCGGATCTAGTTGAGATCTTTTCAAATATAGCTGAGTTCTCATTGGATCTAGCGAATCTTGCTAGAAAACACTTGGCTCGTCAGTTGGTTTGGGTGGTTTGGGTTTTGGAGGAGGAGACCCACTATTTGACCCACTACCGTCAGTTTTGAAGGAAGAAACGCGCTGCCAACCGCTGGAGTGGTCGGGTTAGGTGGTAGTTGGCTCTAGTCTAGTCGGATTTTTTGAGTGGGTCGGGTCTCTACATCTATTGGGCAGCCCTACATCTACATGTACTCAGCTTCATCAATTCAACTTGCTAAAATGCCCCTACCATAATTATTCTTACAATATTCCAACAGTATAATAAAAAATAAGGTTATAATAGTAAAACAACAAAAATTTTAAATTTCGAGAAGTTAGAAAACTACAAAACTTATTATGTACTATATATATGTAAATTTTATGACTGAATTACTGAAATACGTTACACATATGGGAGGGATGTACACACGCATTACACACCTAGTTCCTTCAGAAAATGTTTAAAATATTGAGAAAATAAGTAGTGGGCTAAGGATTAAAGTTGTCAACTTGTTATTTCCCGCTGTCTTGGCTAGCTATCATGTTTCCTGTCGGATCCTTTTCAGTGCACTAGACGTCAAATGCACTCCAGCCCAGTTGGTACGATTCAGATGTTATTTTCATTAGAAATTTTTTTGAATAAGTCTTAGGTATAGTCCATAGACAGGTCGGCAAGAATGGATTTGTGGTTCACGGACAAGCAAACAACAAGGAATGCTAATTATTTCAACCTCTATAGGTAGTGGTTAATACAACACAAGAATACCTATATGTTTGGTTGACTGAAGAGGCCAGGAGGGAAATGTTTCATTCTTACAAGTTGTGCGAGAGAGAAGAAAATTATTTGATTGTGTGAGGGAAGCATGGAAATCTAGTAAGTAAAAATTTGTAGGGAGTCCCACAATAATTAAATGTTAATAATTGCTAATTACACTCGAAGAAATCTATCTATTGAGAATGCTGACAAATTAATGAAGTGGTAAGTTTTTTAGTTCTAAACTAATTATGTTTGAATTACTTGAGACAAATTAACTTCTTTAAGACAAATTAAGACGTTTAGTTGAAATTAAAATAAAAAAATAAATATAAAAAAAACGATTAAACCGTTAAAACTAGAGATTTTTTAGAAAAAAAAAATACAGAACTACATAGTCTTATTTGAACTATCCGATTTTTTAATATTAATTTATTTTAATCAAATAATCATGATTTCCTTGAATTTTACATTTTATTTATGGGATTTTAGATCATTTTCTTTTAAAGTTGAAATAAGTAGTCAAAAGATCAATTCAAGTGTCCTAATTTTAGCTTCTTAATACATATATTATAAGATAAAAAATAAAGTTTTAGATGTGAATAAATTTTCCTAACAATAATATATATCTCTTAATTCCAATCTTTGGTATACGTATGAATTAATGTTTAAATTGATACCGTCTCATATTTATATTTTATCTTTGATTTTTATGTGTTATTTAATATATATATATATATACATATTATAATATAAAATAAATTATTTTTTGAAACCAATATAAAATAAATTATTAGAATATTAGTCTAACTACTAAATTAGTTATCCAGCAATTAAACTAGTGAACCATCACATTGCTTCCTTGAGGGTTCATTTGATATGGTTTGATAAGTGATAACTATGCCCCCCACTATAATCATTTTAATTAGTTCCCATTAATCATAACCCAGTATTATTCTCAAAAGAAATTCATAACACGATATAATCACCTTTGGTTCCCAATGTTCCCATTAATCATAACGAGCTGTGAAAATGTTATTTCCATTTATTTATTCGGTATTATTTTGTAGGAAGTTTGTAAATGTATACTTTGCATTTCATAATTTTCATTATATACTCTTATGATAAATGGAAAAGAATTAAATTTTGAAATCTAAATTTTCACAACATTTTTACAACAAATCCTAAGTGTCAAGTTGTTACTGGTTGTTATTATTGAGGCAAAAAAGTAATCTTAGTGTTAAGTTCAAATTTGAACCAATAACAACTAATCACCTATAATTTATTGTGAAAATATTGTAAACGACTGGACATAGCACCTCGCTTAAAAAATATTAAAAAAGAAAAGAAAAGAAAAATGATATGTCCACAATATTTCCACAACATTTTTACAACAAATTCTAAGTGGCGGGTTGTTATTAGTTATTATTATTGGGGCAAAAAAGTAATCTTAGTGTTAAGTTCAAATTTGAACCAATAACAACTAACAACTTATGATTTGTTGTAAAATTATTGTAAAAATGTTGTAGACATAGCACCTTTAAAAAAAAACCTCTATATCCCATATTTACGGTATAATATTGCAAATTTTTAGAATGTTCCATATTATTTGTTCATGTTCAAAATAAAAATATAAAAATTCATTCCCTTTACATTAATACCGTTCATATTGCATTAATATCAATTTAAATCCAAATTTTTTTAATACTTTTTTTCTCTTTTTACAAAAAATAGGAATACTGAAACAACCTATTTTTATGGTCAGCCTCATTATTTATTTCCCGTTGTCTTATATCCTAAGGTTATAAATTAGTTGTCCAATCAAATCCCTTTTTTTTTTTTTTTTTTTGAGAGAGAGTTTCAACTTATAGCGCCTGTTTCTGATGATAACTCTTTATCATCAGACCAAAAACACCAATCAATTTTTGATGTAGGCGGGGATTGAATCTTAGATTTCTTATTCAACCATCAGAGACTTTACTAGTCGAGCTAACTGGAACTCACAGTCAAATTCAATTCAATAGAAAATAATAGAATTTTAAATTTCAGTTTCAAAGGAAAATTTTAGGAAAGTGATTATCATGAAAGATAGTGTGACACATGTAACTATAGATAAAATAGGATTTGGAAAATGATGGCTTTAAAAAAAAAAAATGTAGGTGGAATTAGTTATTAGGTTCTTTATTAGAAAATAAAAAGACTAACCAAGATAAATGGAACCCGTCAATGTCTGATTGCTATCATGAAAATAACAAAGAAACAGTTTTTGGATTAATTTAAATATATAAATTTTTTTTTTAGTAGAGTTTGAATGTGGATTGCCAGGTTGGATTACAAAGTGTTGTTGGAAATTGGGTTACCGGGTAGAATATTTTAAAGTTTTCTCGTAGTATTCAGAGTCATAGTGAATCAATATGTGGCATAACCATAGTGGGTAATGAGTGAGGTCACATTCAAAACAAAATTTCGTGTCACCAACATATATTGCCAAAGTCTACCACTTGCTTTCTCCATGAGATTACAACCATGGAAACTCTCTACTTTTTCTACAAGACAAGATATATCAACTATTGTAAATTTATCATTCTAGTCTACTAAATAAACTAAGTCCAAAAATATTTTCGGTGAGAAAAGTTAGAGTCGAACTTATAAAGTAATATATTATATTAAATGTGTACCTAACAGAGATTGATAAATTATTTTCTAGTAGATATTTGCAAGGAGGAATCAGAAATGCAGTATAGGTGCGGTGCTTGTGGACATGACCAAATGGTGTGAAAATTTCAGCCGGATAAGTTCTGAATTAATTGGGCGTTCTTTAAATAGAACTTGGCGCCCCTAGGAACGAGCATGAATTTATTATTATTATTATTTTTTTTTTTTGGGAACTTAAATTAGGCAAAAATGTAAAAACAGGTTCTAGAGTTTGGGTTATTTGCAAAAAGACAAAATTTAGTTACAAAATTAGTTGTAATTTTAAGGTCTATTTGGTTGGAGGGGTGGAAAAGTTGGAGGATAGAAAATTGTGAGATGATGGAAAAATGGGAGAATAGAAAAGATTTTAATTTCCTTCCTTTTTGTTTGGCTGGGAATGGAAAAAGTAAGTTTGTATAAATTTACGCATGCACTCTTATTATGTGGGTGAAGGTACAATTATATATGAGCATTTTCGTCCAAAAATGATGCCCAATTTCTCCTTCAGTTTTCTCTCCATTTTGGAGAGAAAAACTTTTTGGTGGACCCGAGGAGAAAACACCTAAACTCCACCATTTATTTTCCTTCTTCCTCACCCAACCAAACACACTCTAATTTTTTTTTTTTTTTCAATTTTCTCTCCAAAGTTTTTCATCTATCCTATTTCACATCCAAACAAACACACACTTAGGCTACAACATTACTCAATATCATTAACATTTTTAGATATTTCGAAAATCTAACCGTTGGATTGCATGTTTTTTATGCTCTTAATACACATGTTAAATTTTATGCTAATAGAGTATTATTTACTATATGATCTATAAGATTATATTTTATGCATAATTTTAAGTTACAAAAACTTGCAATTTAAACAATTTATTGATAACATAACTATTGATTTTTCATTTTCTAAAAATTTTACAAGTATGTAGGATATAAGAAGAAAATGTAATCCAAGGGTGGATTTGTCAAAATTCATCTCTAATAAAAAGATATTGAGTAAGGTTGTAATCTTAAGCTATAACTAATTTTGTAGCTAAATTTTGTCCATTTGCAAATACACATATTTGGATTTCAATTTTAAGTTATTGATAAGTAAGTTATCAAAAATTGATCACTCCACATTTTTAGTCAAATTTATGTAACTAACAAAAAGTAATCATGTGCATTGCATGTGATCACTTTAATTTAAAAGGAAATTGTTTTTATTTTAAATTATAGTTTAATAAAAATATGAATTTGGCTAAAAATGTCTATAATTTCTTCTCTTCAACTCTCTCTCTCTCTCAAACATAGTCATCACTAATTTCTTGTGGCAGTCAAAGAAGTTGTTCTGCTCCAACCTTGGGTTTTATAAGTGGCCAACTGAATTTCGCCATTAATTCCCTCTTCGATCTCCTCATAATTGTTACAATGACCTCTAATTTTTGACCCTCCTCACTAGTGCGCCTAGGACCTATCTTTGTCATCTTTAAGGCCTTGGGAGAAACATATTGGAGGCGTCTTGGGTAGGTCATTGAGCTCAGATCGGAGTGGCCAGTTGAACGTTGTGAGTTGACAATGATCTCTTCATGTTTGTTGGCTTTGAGTTTGGGTTTGAGTATTTGAGTCTTGGAAGTGAGGCTCGCAAACATTAGAACAACATGACCGTAAGTTATATTGGGGTTTGCATTGGGTTTGTTTTTGATTAATTAGTGAGAAATTGCATATTTGGTTGGTGAAAAAGTGTAAGAAAGATAAATAAAATCTTGCTTTTGTTTTAGTAAGTTGAATATATTTGGTTGATGAGTTGTATATATCAAAATAACATAATTGGAAAATTACACCAATTAGGTTTCACAAAATGACTTTTATAAAAAATTTTAAAAAAAAATTCGCAAAATGACACTTCCACCTATATGTTCAAGAAATTATTATTTACATAACAAAGATTACTGATGTGGTCTTCCTTGACTAATGAGATGAGTCATCTATGCAAATGTATGTGTAAACTTCTAAATCAGCGCAATGAATAAAAAATAAAAATTACCAGATGATGTCACATTTACATAAATAATAGCATTTATTTTGTTAGGAGATTAGGGAGGACCACATCAGCAATCCTCTTAATAGACCTAATAATTTTTCTATATGTTCAAGTAAATAACGCTCTATCGCTATAAGTGCTAAGAATAAGTTCTTTTAATAAATATTTTTTTTTTTTTTAAAATCATGCCCTTTCAAACTATAACTATTACTTTAAATAATGAAATATTTCATTAGGGATGTACCAATTTGAAAGATATGGATTTTTTTTTTTTTTTTTGAAGTTTCATTTCTTAAAATGTCTAGTAGGAGAAGGTATCATTTGTACAAACTCAAGAAAGGTGAGTATAATTTACCCATAAAATAATTTATAGAAGGAAAACAAAACAAAGTCACCAAAAAAAAAAAAACAAAAAAAAGAAGGGGTAACAAAACAAGAGTTCAGTTTCCAAAATCAAGTAGCCATTGGGAAGTGCTAAAAACTAGCCCACATTGTATAATTTGATTCGATCTCTTTTTAAATTAGCAACATGTAAATAAAATAGCGACAAAGATCTCGAACCAATACAAAGAGTTCCCTATCAACAGACAGTCTATAAAATTATAAAATACTAATACTACTCGTCTACTAGTACTTAAAAAAAAGTTTAAACAAATTCAAAGTACAAAAAAAAAAAAAAACTACTACTAGTATTAATCCTCTGTGATGGGTTCCACCTGTGCTCCCTCAGTAATAGTCTCATCTCCATTGATCTGATCAAGTACAAGCACCAAACCCATAGCAAAAGCTCCATCAAAACCAGGTTTTAGGCAGATAGAGAAAACGTCTTTCCCAAGCACCACATTGGTGGAAGCATCAACTTTGCGTCTAATCTCAGCCACTGATTCTTTCCCAGCGTTGAAGATTGTGCAACACCGTTGTGCAAAGCTTCCTTCGATCTGGTACTCCTCTCCTGGATTGTTGTACACTTCTACGGTCACGCTCGACCGTCCGATTATCGATGATCTTCTCACGCTGAAGATCGGTTTTTGGCCGTCTGATCTCTCACCCGTGAACCCTTCCCACCGTTGATGCAGACTCGGCCTCTGTGAAAACCATAAAAAAGTGGTTTGAGTTAACTCAGCTTGTTGACTCGGTGTATCATTCAACAAATTGTATCAGTGAAGAATATCCCTTTCTGTTCTTTTTCTTTTAAACAAAAATTCATTTATTTCATATCTGAAAAATAAGGTGCCAAAATTAATAATACCAATTAATGGGCATTGACAAATTTAATTATGAACCATTTTTAACAATAATGATGATCTTGTTGGACGAGTTCACTCGGCATGAGTAATAAATACTTTGAGTCAACTCAGATCAAATCGGTACCCATTAAAAGATATGAAAAAAATAGAGACAACCCATTTAGATTCATTTCTTGTTTGTACATTTTCTAAACAGAATTCAGCAAAATAGTGGATTGGATCAACGACTCGCCGAGTTGACTCAGAATTTTGAAGGTTAATGAATTACCAGTGTAGCACAAGGAAAAACGGGATTCAAATCTGTACCCATTAATGCAAAAGAGAAACTGAACAAACCCTTTTCTGGAATTTCTAACATATTTCTTAAAAACTGAAGCCCAAACCAGACTCAGTGAGTCAACTCGTCCCCAGTAAAAAAGAAAGAAGAAAATAACTGTGAAAAGCTGGAGCAAGTCCATACCTTTCGGCGAACAGTGAGGAGGCACTTTCCATGAGCGTCCATGAGAACGATTTCACCTTTGTCACGAGTATCGGGACCGTACGAGTCGACTCGGAAGACCAACTGACCCTTGCAGTCATACACACTGTAACCATCATTGGCAAAAAAAAGAGAGGTCTTTAGAACGGTGAGAAGGGTCTCTTGTTTATACACATACCCACCTTCAGCAATTAACGTTTCCTTCATTGTTTTGTTTTGGGATCCGATTGTAGAAGACTTTGATGCAAATTAATGCAACTGTCTCTTAGTTTTGAGGCTAAAAGGTTAGTGTTTGCTTTGTGTATATGGGAGAGCGTTGAAGAAATGCAAACGTTGGAGGAAGATATATATATGGTTGGAGTCGTTGGACAAAGCCAGATAGAGAGAGAGAGAGAGAGAGAAAGAGGTAACACGGTGAGAACTCGGAGCTCAGTCTTTTTAACATGTGGGATATGGAATTGCATTAAAAGTTAAAACTTTTTGTTTTTTGTTTTTTTTATTAAGCTATAAATATGATTTTTTTTTTTTTTAAACCACGATAATATCTTATATATATATATATATATATAAAAAATGATAATATCTTCTTACGAATGGACAGACTGGAGTCCTGACTTTTCGCATCCCGCATAGTACCTTGTTGTTATGGACCACCCCCAAAGAATATGGAGGTAGATTGGTGGTGGTACTAGTGTACTAGACTCTATTATGGACCTAATTACCTAAGGTTGAGGGTGTAACTCGAATACGTATGACTCGGTTGCTTTTGGCTTGTAAATTAATTTAATGGTATCTTGTAGATTTAGAACTTCGAGGAAGGTGAACTTTTACTCTTTTTTTAGTAAAGACTTGAAGGGTTTGCAAGTAGGGATGTACATGGGTCGAGTTGAGGAAATTTTTTGACCTAACTCATCATGATGAATCAATATCTAACTTATCATATAAATCTAACACAACCCATATGGGTCGGGTTGAACTCATAAGTTTGACAAATATTATTATTATTATTATTATTATTAAATTGAGTATAAAAAAATATAAATATTAATATATTAAAAAAACCCAAAGATTAGTATCAGTGTAACTTCTTAAAGGTAAACAATACTAATAACTAAACATAAGTTAAAACTTTTTGTTTTTTGTTTTTTTTATTAAGCTATAAATATGATTTTTTTTTTTTAACCACGATAATATCTTATATATATATATATATATATATAAATTGATAATATCTTCTTACGAATGGACAGACTGGAGTCCTGACTTTTCGCATCCCCCATAGTACCTTGTTGTTATGGACCACCCCCAAAGAATATGGAGGTAGATTGGTGGTGGTACTAGTGTACTAGACTCCATTATGGACCTAATTACCTAAGAGAATTCACATCAGCTCTTTTATAAATGTGTAAAATATACATTTTGACCACTTTTGCACATTATGAACCAAAAAACACTCTACATCAGTCTATTTAAAAATATGTAAACCCGTGTAAAATTATCCACGAGCTACAGTACCCGTGTAAATTTACACGGGTACTGTAGCTCACCTATTTAGTTTTTTAGTACTTTTTTCTCTCACCTCCCTCTTTCTCTGCCTCAGCGCTGCGTTCTCTCTCTCTCATAAACTCTTTCTCTCACAAAAAACCCACAGTTCTCTCACAAAAAACCCACAGTTCTCTCTCCCTCTCTCACATCTCTCTCTCTCGTTCAAAACATGCACAGCGTGGCGAGATCAGCGTGGGTTGTGCGTGGCGGCGACGTGGCGGCAACGTGGAGTTCACAGCGTGGCGGCGACGTGGAGTTCACAGTGTGGTGGCGACGTGGGGAGGCGTCGATGGTGGTTTAATCTGAGTTTATGGTGTGGGTTGGTCTTGGTTTGTGTGGGTTTGCTTGGTCTGGGTTGATTTGGGTTGTGGGTTGTGCGTTTTGATCGGCGATGTGGGTTGATTGTTGTTGGTTGATCTAATGTTTTTTTGTGGATTGATCGGTGTGGGTTGATTGTTGGTTGATCTGATGTTGTTTTGTGGGTTGATCGGTGTGGGTTGATCTTACCATCACATTGAGATGATGGCGTTTTGATCGGCGTTGATTGATCGGTGTGGGTTGATCGGCGTTGATCGGCGTTTCTGATTTAATTGCTTTTGGTTTCTGATAATGGTGGTGACGGTGGTTGGGCGGTGATGATGGTGGCAATGGTGGCTGTGGGTCAGTGAGAGAGAGAGGAGTGAATAATAAAAAATTGTAAAATAATGAATATTTTATTGAATAAATGTGTAGAATAGATAAACTGATGTAGATGAATTGTAAGAGTAGATGTGTAAAATAGAAAAAGTAGGTTTATTTGTGTAAAATAGACATAAAATTTACAAGAGCTGATGTGAATGCTCTAAGGTTGAGGGTGTAACTCAAATACGTATGACTCGGTTGCTTTTGGCTTGTAAATTAATTTAATGGTATCTTGTAGATTTAGAACTTCGAGGAAGGTGAACTTTTACTCTTTTTTTAGTAAAGACTTGAAGGGTTTGCAAGTAGGGATACACATGTGTCGAGTTGAGGAAATTTTTTGACCTAATTCATCATGATGAGTCAATATTTAACTTATCATATAAATCTAACCCAACCCATATGGGTCGGGTTGAACTCATAAATTTGACAAATTTTATTATTATTATTATTATTATTAAATTGAGTATAAAAAAATATAAATATTAATATATTAAAAAAAACCCAAAGATTAGTATCAATGTAACTTCTTAAAGGTAAACAACTTTTTTTTTTTTTTTTTCCATCCATATCATCATCTTCTTCCTCTAGTCTTTCTTTTTGCACTATACTTTCAAGTCTCCATCATCTCTACAGTTTCACCTTATCCAAAGGGTCATTGGATAAACCTCCGATTTGATTGTTTAGTGTGTGATATGCTATGACCCTTTGGAGTAATTTGTAGGTTTATCCAAGCCAAAGTCTCCACTTGCTTTAGATCTGCCTGAGGAAAATTTGGAGGTTGAAAACTATGCCATTTGTGGTCATTCTGGCACGTTTATAATGGAATGTGCCACCGTTTCTTTTTCTTTTATATTGTTCTTTTCGCAATCTGATAATCTAGACCCGTTTTTGTCCTTCACGGAAAGAAGATTTTAAAAAGAAAAGAAAAAAAAAAATCAGAAACTTAACTAGTCTCAGCCATTACTATTTCCAACTCTTTTTATCCCTACCAAACAACACGTAAACTTGCTTCACATAGATATGCACCAAAACATATATAATGCCAATATGCCACTAAATAGGTGCATTCTTAATATATCAACAATAATGTGAAGTGCATTCTCAAAAAATAAAAATAAAACAAACAATAATGTGAAGTGGCATAGGCAGTCTAGTATCGAAGAAATGGTGCACTAGAAAGGCCGAATTGTCTCAGTCATTTTACTTGGGTAGTTTTGTGAAATCAATGATTATGAGATTATTTTTTAATTTTTTTTGTTAGATTGTGTAGAAGAAAATAGTATATGGTGGAAAGTAATAAATAAGGAGAGAGAAAAAGAGAGAGAAAATGCTAGTATTAATTAGGTAATAAAGTGGAAAACAATAGCATTTAATGATTTTTTTTTAACCATTAGATTTCTTAGAAATCTACGGTGTAAAAAAGGTGTAAGTTTATAAGAGTTATATCAGGTGTAACTTGAACCATCTCATATTAAATTAGTATTTGTAGGGTCTGTTTTTGTAGTCCAAGCCCAAATTGTTTGGATTATGAGCCCAATGAACCTAGAACAATGAATTTGTAGAGAGTGGGCAAAATAGCTAAGCTGATTGTGAACTAAACAATAGTTAACTATGATATTAATGAATGAACAGATATAAAAACACACTTCAAAACTTTTTAATTTGATGTCTGAGGAGGAATATTATTGAATGAAAGATGAATACAATTCCTAGAGCTATAGTTCTCTTCTCTCCCACCTTTTCTCCAGAGGCCTTTTTCCTTTATATAACATCCTCCCTCATCATCTTCATCATTCACTTGTTCTTTATCTAAGTATCCACTTGAGTATATGTTACGTCAGGTCTCCTCTTTAGCTCTCTGTGAGTGGTAGTAACTGAGATGACACTGTTCAGAAGTCTTTTTCACATTAATGCGGCCAGAAAAGCAGATGCAGTGCATTTAATGTGGTGGTGGCAACTTTTCCTTTTAGATATTTTTCCATTCTTCTCATCTCCAGGCATGCTCAAAGCTTATCCAGATCACTGAAGTCGCTAGGAAGATCACTCGAGCCCTCTAGATATTTGCTTGACCAAGAATTTTTGCATCCGATGAGAATGACCTCTTCGGACTACTGGTTCTCTCTTCGGACTATTCTCCCTTCATTTCCAGGTATCTTTCTTTCATACGGACTCCTTCTCGAAAGCCTTCACCTTTTCGGACACACAGTATCCTTTAAATAGGGTCTTAGGCCCAATACATAAGTTTGAGCTTCCACCCCCCACAGTATTAGTAGGAGAAACCGAGGAAGTACTGCTCTACAGCCGTTTTTTTTTAAATTATTAAATATATAATAGATATATATATATATATATAAGTGTCCTACAGCTTATATTTTAAATATATATTAGATATGGGTGGGTCGGGTTGGGTTTGGCGAGTTTGTAATTTTATAACATAAACCCAACCCAACCCACTATAAAAAAAAATTTTGTAACCCAACCCAACCCAACCCACCAAGTCCTAAAAACCGACCTAACCCAATAGGTCGGGTCGGGTTTAGTGGGTTGGTGGGTTTTCTGCACACCCCTAATTGTAAGTTTTCATTTCCCATTCAAATTAGAACTTCAATAAAGGGAACTTCTTTTTTGAGAAAATGATTAAGTTCCACAACCCTCAATCATGCTAGCTTAAGTGATCAGCCTTCCATTCATGCGTTATAATTAGATTCTAGTCACAAACCTAGTCATAGAGATTAAAAAAAAAAAAAAAAAACTCTTCCCCTTCACATTTTTTATCATTGCCATTAATTTCACAACTACCATCTTCCATTCCTCAAATCTGATGCCAACAATGAAGGGTCGACCCCTTTCTCAATTTCATGTAACTCTTTGTGTCATTTCCATTTTTTTTTTCTTTCTAATTAAGAACTTTGATGGTATTTGAGTCCAATCAAATATGAGTTATTCTTTACTTTGTTTGGAAAGGAAATGTAGCCAAATAAGGCCTTAAAGATCCATTCAAGTAGATTTTTTCATTTTCCTTTTATGCTTGTTATTATTTTCCATTTTTGAATAGAATAGTAATTCGAACCTCATATCTAATCTAATTGGTTGGAATTTGTATAATAAATGTCTAAATCCTTTTTGTTAGGTAAAAAAAAAATTTGAAAAGTGGAGGATGACAAAGGACCGCCATAACTATTGGTACTTGAAGTTGCAGATAGCGGCGGAGCCAGTAGCACTGACGAAAAGGTGAAGGGAATTGTTATATGGATTTTATTAACTTATCACACACATAATAATATATCATTTTTGAAAAAAATTTTATGGGAAATTGAAACAATTTTGACAGCTTTTTCAATTTTCAATAAAATTTTTTTAAAAACGAATTTGTTAATATATGTCATAAGAGTATACATTAACTGGACACTTGTTATATATAATGGCTGAATTGGAGACTAGAATAGCTGGATCTAATTTAATAAATTATATTACATGAAACAATATTATTAAATGAGAGAATCACTAGATATTGCAGATATGGACCTTCAAGCTAATTGAATATTGCTCAATATTTTGTTTTCAATTATATTCTTACATATGACATATTTCATATTTCATTACCTAAGTGTTTAACTTGAAAGTGAGATCTTTAATTAAAATAAAATTAATTTTCCCCCTTTGTTTGAACACTTGCAAGTTATTTAAATGTGAAATGGTAGGAGACATGTCCGACGACAATTATGAAATGTTTTTTTTTTAGACATTAAAATTAATGGAATGATTTTAGACAGCATTTTTTGAGTCACAAGTCTAACAAGCTTGGTTATTGGGAGAAATTATGCTTTGGTCTTCTAGTAAATGGTGCCCTTTGTCAGTGTGCTTTAATACAAAGCAAAATTATATATATATATATATATATGTGTGTGTGTGTGTGTAAATCTAATTATTGAGAATAGAGGAATTTCGTTTTTAGGAGTAATTATAAGGTTTACATGGTGAATAAATACCGTGGTTCACTATTCCACTAAAAGAATTGCACCTGTTTAAAATTACTGAGTTAGAAAATTTTTTTAAACAGAAATTAATTACTGACTCAGCAATTTTAAATACGTAAGAGTCATTTAGTGGAATGGTGGTCCACTAGAGGATGGTATAATTTCTCCGTTTTCAAGGGAATCCTGTTCACTTATTGGATAATTAAAAGAACAAATTAAAAGGGGGAAAATTTTGGTCATTAGGTATAGAATTTTTGTTTCTCTCTTAACAAAAACATGACATAAAAAAATTAAACAAATCGTGACTCAAATTATTGTAGCATAAATTATTGAATTATTAGTACTCAAAAGAACATAAATGCCCATAACCAATTCACATACATTAAATTATGAGTAATCGTATAGATCAATCAACTTACAAATTAACTTTGGTATTAATTGTTCTTTTTTTGTTATTCCTTAGCTATAATTCTTTTGACATTGAGTTGATATTGCTCTTACAAGCTGATAATATGAAAATAGATTATATTTTATAAGAATGTGGTGTAAAATTCAAATTTTACTTTTTCAATTCTAACATGTCATATTATCATATTATATATTAAAGAATGGACACAATTACACACAATCAATTCTAATATACATTTGAAAATTTAAGTTGTGAGTTTATTGAGATGTTATTATGTGGAATAGAATCTATTAAATTTTTAGTAAAAAACTGACGTGACAATAATTTCTTTTCGATTAATATAAAACATGAGTTTTACACCCGACATTACCGAATTTGGACTTATATGACAACACAATATGCTTAAGGATTTTTGAAAACCCTTTTTAGTCACAAGGCGAACGAGTTAGAATTATTGGGAAAAATTATGCTTTGGTCTTCTAAATGGTGCTCATGTCGGTGTGCTTTTGTACAACCCAAAATACATGATAAATAAATATATGTAATCTTATTATTGACAGTAGACGATTGTCGTTGGCCGGGGAATCCTTCTCACTTTTTGGATAATGAAAAGAACAAAAAGGAGGGAAAAAAAAGTTTTGGTCATTACGTATGGAATATTGAATTCTCCCTAAACAAAAACATGACACAAAAAAGAGTAAACAAATTGCCTCTCCAATTATTGTGAATCAAAATATTGAAGCATATATGTTAGTGACTTAGTATTCAAAAGAACATTCCATTGAAAAAATAAATAAAAACATGAACGAAAAGAAGAATGAATAGAGAATCAATGTTGTTAATTTTGTTCTATTAACGGTTTTGACCTGTCTATTAAAATGTTTTCAATATGCATATTGTTTAAAATAAATATATACACACACAAGATAAATATAAATAAGTTTTTTTCTTTTTATACCATATCGAATTATCAATTTTAAAACTAGCTAATACAAATTCTTAAAATCACAATTTCATAACACCTATAAAATAAATTAAAAAGGAGATTTATAATATCTTATTAAATAACAGGGGCACATTAATATAGAATGAATCAATAGGACCAAATTCAAAAATCAAATAAAGAAAAAATTATAATGAATTAGCTCAAATTTCTCACGGTAATAACATTAAATTGGAAAAATCAAATTTAAATTTATTATTTTAAGAAGTACATAAAAAAAAAATAGACCAAGAAAAAAATGTTAATTTTTTATTCACTTACTCAAATCACCCTATTGCCTGCATTTTAAAATGAGGCGAAATTTAGGTGATGTGGAACACATGAATGAAATGAAATCGAGAACTTTAAAAGAAAATTTGGTTATTATGTGTAGAATATTTAATCATCTTTAAATAAAAACATGGTATAACAAGAGACAATTAATTTTGACTTAAATTATTGTAGCATAATGTGTTAGTGACTTAGACATTTATTAGAGCTTGTTTAAATAAAACAGTTTCTTAAAACTGTACTTTCTTCTATATATGTACAATTTAAAATTAGTTATATCAAACAGGTAATTAGTGTTATTTGTCTTCATTAAACATAATTTCCACACTAAATTAATTATTCATATCCTCAGTTCCACACCTCTTTGTTTCAAATCCTCACCTCTTTGTTAATTTCAATTTAATTACGGAATCAAATAACTCACCTTCCAAGTAACTTGAACAACCAAGGTTACACATGCCACTATAAATTATATTTCCCATATTATAAGTAAAGATTCATAGATTATGATGAGCTTTTGGGAAAATTTGACTTCTTACAAAAGAAAATGAGAGAGAAGAAATGAAATAGAAGTTAAAGATATATAATATAAAAAATTAAGTGGTTCCAATTAACCCACAGCCATTAAAGTCTTTTGTCACGAATAAAAGATCTGAGAATGAATTTTTCCTATAAAAAATATACACATTTACCTGAATATAACTACAAAAGAGAAATTAGCATAGAGCTGATAATTTTATAAATTAAAATCATACTGTAATTGTATTGATGTTAAATAAAAGAAAAAAAAAAGTAAAAAAAACAAAGTGGAATAATAGAAAAAAACAACATATCTACCCACAAGAAATTCTTATATTTTTTAAATCATGAGCTATCGTATAGACCAAACAACCTACAAACTTTGGTACTGTTTTTTTTTTTTTTTTTTTTTTTTTTGGAACTTTGGTATTGTTCTATTCTCTTTTTCATCCTTAAACTATGTATATATCTTCTTAATTTTCACGTGGAGCTTATATAGCTCTTACAAATAGAACAATACCAAAGTACCACTTACAGGGTACACAAAAAAGAAAAAAGAAGAAGGATGAATTAACTTGTAGATGGTGACTAATGCATAATTATAATGTAAAATACGTCGAAGATTAAGATTCCATTTATTTGCAAAAAGAGCAAGGAAATGTGACAAAGCAACGAGATATACTATACCGAGTCAACTCGGTAGCGTATACTGTGCCCTAGCTACTAATCTGAAAGAGGCAATAATTCTGAAAGTGCTTATGGAACATGGTCCCAGGCTTCCACCAACGCTAAACGTCACCATCTATGCAACTAATATTCAAATGCGTAGAAAATAATGGAATGTGAATAAATGCAAACAGTATAAAGTCAAAACCACCGGCACACAATGTTTAGGTCTTCCTTTTAGCAACCCAAAAAGTGGGGCAGTAAGTTCGATGATCAGTTGAGCTGTTAATTGAGGACTTTTTGATCATCTTGAAATGTTGCCTCTAATTTGTCTCTTTACGTGTTGAAGATTTTCCGTGCTTGACTGTAATGTATGTGAGGTTTAAGATTCAAACCACCCCCATTGACTTAATTTTATAGAGTTTGATTCTCTGTTATATATCTTTATCTTTATATTAATTGCATATGTATGAAGCTTGTTGCACCAGTTAACCCATATGTAAAGCCCAGATTATATGGAGAGTAGGTCCTATGAAAGTGTGGTCACTGGTTAATTAAATCGGATTGAAGTTTTAAATGGACTTGTTGAACGTAGCTAGCTAAAGCTAATCAATAACTTGTGGTTGAAAAATATTGCTTTTTAGTAGGGATTAGAAATGATAAGCTCTATCTAGCTCTAGCCTATAAAATCTTGGACTCAAAGTGACCATTCCAACGTGATAGAAACTAAACAAGAGAGACGTCTCCACCGCCGGCCTTGGAAAAGTTGACTTCATCTAGATGATCACAATGTATCAATTAGGGTAGAAGAGTGGCTAATATTTCACAAGCATGTCAATCTCACAAATTTGAGACCTACATTTTTATGAGAGGCCCATAAAGCCGGAATAGAAGATACTTTCTCTTAGAAAGTAAGGAAGCGAAATTTTCATATACGCCCATCTTATGCAATGTATGTAAGATTGACATGTGAACTCATGTAGGAGTAGAGAGAGGGGAGGCTAGGGGTGAGTCATGGCTCTCCTTGACTTTTTCAGAATCCTCCATATCTCTTGTATATTTTTAAAATAATATAATTTTGGACATAAATTTAGGGACAAAGTTTAATTACAATTTTACTCAAAAAATTAACATGGTTAAATATTTTAAAAATCTAACCGTTGGATTGCATGTTCTTTATCTTCTTAACACACATGTCAAAATTTTGAGTTAATCAGATATTATTTAATTTTTGATCCATAAACTTATTTTTGATGCATAATTTTAGATCATGAAAATTTAATATTTTAAAAAATGATTGATGATATAGTTATTTATCTTCGATCTTCTAGAAATTTTGCAAACATGGAGAATATAAGAAGAAAATATAATCTAATGGTGGATTTTGTCAAAATTCACATTCAATAAAAAGATATTAAGTAGAGTTGTAGTCATTGGTTACAACAAAGTTTATAGCCAAATGTTGTCATAAATTTAATTAATGGTCCCTTCTAGACTTTTACTAAAAACATGTAATGCATTTATATAGTTGGCTAATGCAATTTTGTTTCCTTTAATTAATCTTATATCATATCGAGCTCATTAAATCGAAATGCATTTAATGTATACTACATGTAATTTAATTAATTATGTTTTATTTTTACTGAATTGATTTGTATATTTTTAGACATGTCAAAACTTACTTTTTTTTTTTTTCATATGCTAAATCAAAATTACAAACATTATTCATGTATAAGCAATAAATAAATATAATATATAGTGTGTGTTATTCTAATTTGGATTATATATATATATATATATATATTGTTGGGAATAATACACAAAGTAATAAAGGAAGAACAAGGATAACACATAAGACAATCAGAAATAGATAACTTGGAGGCACAAAATTGTTCTCTTTAGACAATATTTGTCCCCACACTTGTTGCTAAAGGGTTATCGCAAACTTGTCCCTAGATGCAACCAAGTTGTTAGGTTCCATAGATAGCAATTCTGAAGAATAACCACAGGATTTTATGTGTTTCTCTCTAACCACAAAATAACCATAGCAATCATGGGTTATATTTCATCAAAAGGCATATGTGGAGAGTTAAAATGTTTCATAAAATCGTTCACAAGGCTTGAAACCTCTTCAAACTTTCTGAACAGTCACCAGAAAACTCTGCAAAAAATTCAATTTTTTCGAGTTTCAATTAGTCAAGAGTTCCTTTTGATCGGTCGAATGCTCTTTTCGATCGATCGAATAGGAATTGAATAGCAATTGAATCATCTAGAGACTTTAAGATTATTTTCTTTGTCATTTCGATCAGTCGAGCAAAAGTTTTGACCGATCGAAAATACTGAATTTTGAATTTCACTTAGAAAATTTCAGAACTTGAATTTTTATTTTATGAAACAATATTCTTGAAACTCAAACATCATTATTAAAAGCTATCCATGTATCTACCTATATATACAACATATATAGCTTGGTGATAAGTGTAATTTTTATATGATTTTTATTATCCTCTTATTTATTAAAATTGTTAGTTTTCCTTTATTTCTTTTGATTTGATTTGATTTTTTTTATTTATATTTATCTATTCATTTGTGCTTTGAAGGAATGAGAAGAGTAAGGAATCAAAGGAATTTTGTACAAAATCCAAGTCCAATTCGGATTAGGATTCCAGCCTGCACATCAGTTAGTATTTTCAGTATAACTTTGGCCTCAGATATCCAATCGAGATGATTCAAGTTGGGCTGGAAAGTTAACTTAAAGGGCTACAACTTTGTGGTTTACCAAAAGTCCGAATTCTGACGTTAAATGGGCCAAAATCGTCGGTTAAGTGAAGCCTAAAAATCTGGGATTTTCTCCAAACGGGAATAGGATTCCTTGACCTATTTAAAGGCTCTTTAGGGTAAAAAGAAAAAAAAAAAAAAAAAGAGGGAAAACCTGAGAGGAAAAGGGGGCTGCCGCATTGAAGATTTTTCTTTTAGAAGTCTTTCTGAAGAGGAGGATCTGAGGGCAAAGGCAAGAGCTTCATGTTGATCAACCATCAGATGAAAGACATAAGTTTTATTTGTTTTCTTTTCAGTTTTATTATGAACTAAATTTTATTTTCTAGAGCGTTGATGTAGTCTAGCAATGAACACACAATTTATATTCTGAATTATTTTATTTTTAATATTTCCATGATTGAGTGTTTAATTCTTATTCTTAATGCTTACTATTTTTTACGAATTATGGTTTGATCAATTGAATTACAATGAGACCGAGAGGTGATTTGTTAATCATCAACGGGAGATTATTAGAATTTAATAATTAGGAAGAATAAATTGTGTGGGATTTGTTAGGTGAAATCAACTGCTCTAGATCCATTCTTATCATATTTTTACACTTTTAGATTTTACTTTTTGTTAATTTTTTATTCATAGATTTATTTTTATTAAATAGTTTAATTTAATTCAAATAGTAGAACGTTCCATCTATTTTCGATTTTCCAAATAGTACTTAATTTAGTAAATTTCGGTATTCAATAACATAGTTAATCCCTGTGGGTTCGACATTCGTTTTCTAAAAACACTTTACTACTTGTTACGATTCTGTGCGCTTGCAGATTATTTTACGTGAACACTTGGGCCCCTAAAAATTATTTCTCTAGCTCCGCCACTAAACCTACGCTTCTAAGACTCACATGCTAGTCTCATATCCGTCACATGAGATTGGTGCAAGAAATACCTTCTTATAAGGAGGAGGAGCTTGAAGGCATTCCCTTGATTTTTTAAAATTTCATCTTCCACCTACATTCTTTTTATAAAATAATAAAAACTAATTATAAAATAATGTAAACTAAGAATTTTTCATTTTATAAAATAATAAATACTTATATATAAATTTAACTAATGAGCCTTCTAAAATTTTAAAAATGAATCCTACTTCATTTATATATAAAAGAATAACTAATGGATCATATTTTTCCCTTGTTACTCTTATATCATAGATAGTTCATTAAACTAAAATATATTCAAGCTACATATTCTTAAAAATATATAATAAAATCTCTTTAATAGAAGCATTCTTTATTTTTTAATTTGTTTTTCTTTTATTTCGCATTTGGAGAATTAGCAATATAGACTCTACACTTTTATTTATTTTACTTTTAGAAGAAAGGAGAAATGTGGATACCATGGTTAAAAGTTAGAGATCCTTGTTATATTAATTTGTCATTTATGAGAAATAATATTTGTAGGGACTTATTTTGTAAAGGTTCCCCAACAATAAATTTTTAGAGAGTGGGCTGAAGGTTTAGGCCCTAACAGACTAGTAACGGGATACAAACCACTTCCTTTTCATTGAAGGGGAGTGAGCCCAGTTTACAACTGAAGATAACTCCTCGGCACTCATCCGAGGAGACCCCTCTCCCTCAAGCTCTCGCCCCCTCCTTTTTTCTCCTCCCCATATTGCTTTGCTCGCCTTCCTTATATCCTTCTCCTTTCCTTCTGCTGATCATCCATCTCTCTCCTCTCTGACCTTCCGTCCTATCAAGGGTCTTATCTGTACTCAAGTGGCTCACCATGATCGATGTTGCCCTGCCAAGGGGTTACATCCCCATTAATGCGGCTAGGGGGGTTAGGTGAGCGCATTCAATGCAGAGGTGACAGTTTTTTAAGGACATATTTTATGTAGTTGGCTAATCCTTTGACAAAACGCACTTTACTTGTATTTGGGTAGATCTAAGTTGTGTTTAATACTTGAAGAAACATGTTGTTCAAGTCTAGTATTAAAGCCATGAAGATTGGACCAAGAAACAAGTGAAGAAAAGGTGTTCAACAAAGCTGGACAGATATCTCGACACCTGCGGATAGATAGCTCGATAGCTCCTCGACACCTGGCTATCTGTCGAGCTCTTCAGCTGATTCTTATCGCAATCTCGATAGCTTCTCGATAGCTGGTCGATCGATCGAGAAAGTTTTTGTCCCCTCGACACTTTCTCGACACCTCCTGGATAGCTGCTATCTGTTGAGATTCATTAAACCTCGACACCTCCTCGACACCTCTCGATCGATCGAGGTTACGGGAAATCAGAATTTTCAGCTTTTTGATTTTTGGGCCAGGCTTATGTATTTGAGTAGGGTTTCTTTTCTCACAACCCTAGACTTATATAAGGCTTATTTTAAAGGCCGTCACATAAGAGAATACAAGGAGAACATATGCAAAAAGGTGATTGATGCTTTATTCTCTCTGAAAGAAGCTAATGCGTCTTTGCGCCTTAGAGTTTTGTAACCAAGTGCTTCTTGATTTTCATTGTTGATGAAGTGAAGAACTTTGCAGCCAACATTCTTCTTCCTTAAGTTGGTGAGTGAGTCACGTACTAGGATTCGTGCAAAGGAGTTAGTCACGTACTGAGATCCGTGCAACAAAAAGGGTGGCATCCATATATTGAAGAGTTCAGAGGTTCTGAAGCGGTAGAAGGTTTCTGCTGTGAGTTCATCTACGGGGATTGTAGAGTCTAGGGACAAAGGTTTTGTATTAGATCTGAAACTTCTCTTTTCTATAGTGGATTGCTTTTCGGGAAGGTTTCCCCCCAGGTTTTTTACTGTGAAACTGGTTGGTTTCATTGGTTTTCCTGGGTCATCATATCTTGTCTTATTTACTTTTCCGCTGCATTCATTATTGACATGATATTGATGTTTGCTTGTTTTAACAAGGTTTGTTCATAATAAATCTAATTAACAACTTGGGTTTAAAACTTGTTAATTCTATCAACCGGGGTCTAAATTTCCCAACACAGTTCACCTTAGGCTTGCTCCTTCGTCGTTTTCCTGTCGCCGACGCATGGCACTGGGCCCTCTCCTCCTCGGATATTAAAGCTTCCTCTGGTGGGATGGCCCTCGTTCCCTCGAGATCTCAGATGCCCGAGGATGGGCACTCCTCGGATATGATCCTCGGGAGTCGGTCTTCGCGCTTTCATTCTCGGACCACTCACGAATCCTCGGCGTGGGCCTTTTGGGTCTGGCTTGGAGCGGGCCAAGGCTACCCAATTTTCTGGCCCCACAATAGCCCCTCAAAATCTTGTTGCACGCATCCTTGGGCGTGGAGAAGGATTTTGACATCCTCGGCCTTACCCCCTCGTCAGCACTAGGGTCTATTCATTTGCCCAAGGCACGTTGCTGACGTTTCGGAGCGCGTAACGTGCCCATCATTAAATTCAGGCGGCTCTGTGCTCCCCACGTTTAATGAGGCGTTACCAATCCAACGGTGAAGGTTCGTCTCGCATTTATGGGCGGGAAAACCTGCATGGCTCCTCGATTTGGGGTATAAATACCCATACGAACCGCTTCTTCCTGTTCCTCATTTGTAATCAAGAATTCTCGTGCATCCTTCCTGAGTTCAGCCACATTCTCACTTGCATCTCCAGCACAAAAAGCCTGTCCGTGGAGCTCCTCCTCTTTTCAGTAAGTCGCTCTATCCCTCTCTGAGCTCTCTCTCTTCACCCTTTCTTCTACTTCGCCTGTTCTTTCTTAGTTCTTTTAGGTGTCAACTGGGATGGGTAGGTTTAAGAAATACGTCGATACTGAGGAGGCGATGGAGAAATTCATCACCGGCTACAGAATTCCCGGCAATGTGGGTCTGAGACATTGTGAGGACGGGGATTGGCGCATACACAGACAGGAGGGTAAGGTGGTAATTCCCATTGTTGCCTTCCTTGAAGGGGGGATGACGATCCCCATGGGGCCTGTGATGAGGGACTACCTCACGCACTTCCGGTTGGCCCCCACCTAGTGTGGGATAAACGTCTTTAGGTTTTTGGGCTGTGTGGACGCCCTGAACGAGAAGATGGGGCTGAGGTTGACCCACCACGACGTGAACTGGTGTTACAACCTTTAGCTTCTTAAGGGCAAGTCGTATTACCTGAAGAAGAGAGACAACAGGGTGCGGCTCATTCAGTGCCTCCTTGAGTCTAGCAAGGGGTTCAACGAGGATTTTCTCATCGTGTCAGGGGAGTGGCACAATGGCCTTCACTGCCTATCGACAGAGGGAATACCAGGTGGGGCAGTGGGAAATAGGAGGGGTTTCAAGTTCTCGTCTTTTTTCTTCCCCCCCCCCCCTTTTTTTTACTAACGCGGTGGTGCTTTCAGTTTGCAGACCCGCACGCTTTTGAGCGTCACTTCCATTTAGTCAACCGGGAAGATTTGCAGAATGTGCTGAGGGCGTCGGTGTATGTAAACGAGGACAACAATTAGGTTAGGGCCGCCCACATAATTTTGGAGTATAAACTTGCCCATAAATCGTTCTCGGTTCCAAAGCACGTCATCCGAGCCAACAATCCTCGGCTTCAGAGGATTACTGTGACCGAGGATGGATTTTCGTTCCCCGAGGAGCCCTCCGACTAGGAAGCTGTCACGCTAGCCGTCCCCTCCTTTTCCCAACCATTCGCCGAGGCCGCCGAGGAAGACCCAGAGAGGGAAGGGGATGCGTTTAACGTTTTTACTCAGCCTGATCAGTCCGAGGACCCTCCCGGGGACTTGGGTAATCCTAATTTGAGCGAAGCAGACCTCCTTGCTTCAGAAGCCCCTCCTCTGCCAACAATGGATTACAAGAGGAAGCCCGCCGCCAACTTGTTGGACCTGATTGAGGATCAGCCGGGGAAGTCCCAACAGAAACTTCCCCTTCCTCCTCCTAAGCCTAGGTCGACTTCCGCTCAGCAGAAGCTCCCTCCTCCTCATTTTCAGACGCGCTCGCCCTCTGGGTCCATGCCTGCTGGCCCCAAGAAGAAGAAGGATAAGGGTAAAAGGCCTATGGAAGACAAGACGGTGTCCTCGTAGGAAGAGGACACTACTCTGCGGCCGTCCAAGCAGCTTAAAATAGGCGACAAGAGCCAAGAGAGGCAGGTCGTCGACACCACCTCTTCCGAGGCCCAGGCCTGGCTCCCAGCTCCGATGCTCCACGGGGAGCCCTTGAGGGATAACGCCTCCCTCAGGGACTTCAGCGAGGGCGAAGGTGCGCGCGTGGCTGATGCGCTGGAGAGGGGCCTGCTACTCCCGGCGGACATGGCCGAGCTTAACTCTTTGACGAGCGAGCAGGTTTTCCTTAGCCTCAAGCGATATGTGGGGATGGTAAGGGCTGCAATTTCGTCTCTTCTCCCACTCTTTTTCTTTCATAGGGCTTATAGCACATTGGTTATTCTGGCAGGCTGTCCAGGCTATCTTTAGGTTGGAGGGGGCGGCGAACGACCAGAGGAAGGCCCTCAACCAGGAGCGTGATTGGCGCTTTCAGGCCACCCGGGCTCTGAAGAATTCCGAGGCTGACCTCGCCAAGGCCCGAGAGGATTTGAAGGCGGTGACCAGGGAGCGGGATAGTGCACTGTCTGGTCTTGAGGGCGCCCAGAACCAGGCCAAGGAGCAGACAAGGCACCTGGACGAGGCGGAGGAGCAGTTGCAGGTCGCGAGGGATCTGATCACAGACCTGCGGGCTAAGGTGACAACGGCCGAGGGGGCCCAGAGGGAGGCAGAATGGGCTAGAGACCAGGCTCGGCGGGCTAAGGACGAGGTGGACTATGGCAGGGAGATGGCCCTGACTACCTAGGAGGAGGCTGAGACCGCAGCCTACGCTGATTGGGTGGCTGTGGTAGAGGCCCTCTACAAAGTTCAAGTCTCGGGGGTATGTAGGCGATACTGCTCCCAGGTTTAGGCTGAGGCCTTCAAACAAGTTGGGGTGGAGGCCACGTCCGACCTATGGAAGGCGAAGAGCGTATATTACCCCCCTGCTATCCGCGAGGCCGCCCCTGATGGCGCTAAGGCCGGGAAGATTGTTGAGGAGGTGGGGGCTGCTGAACTAGGGGAGCACTCGAGCGAGGAGGTGCCCCAAGAGATAGTGGAGATCCCTTCTGATGATCAAACCCCCGCGACCGAGGAAGCAGCTGTTCTCGCCGTACCCTTGCAGGCCGTCCCCTCAGGCCAGGGCTCGGAGGGGTCAGGGGTTGGCCCTGTCCAACCTGAGCAAAAGGAGTAGATTCCCCGGCGCCTCGGCTCTTCCTACTCTCATATCATTTTATCTTATTTTATTGTGCCTCTCCCCTATGTACTGTGGCTCTTGCCATGCAACTTTTATGGACTCATTATTGTAATGCGAATTTAATTTCCCTTCTCATCTACTTTGGGTTGTTTATTTGTGTGCATGCTATTTGCTTCCTTTCTTTTCTTTTTATTTCCATGAGTCGTATCTCGGCCAACTGTGCTAGGAACCACGATAATAGGGAGAGAACGTATGCATCGGCAACCCTCTAACGTCTCAAGGGCTAGGTGGGGCTTGATCCTTTCCTAACTTGGGATATTTTGCAGTTAGTCTCCTTGTAGGCCTGAGTCCGAGGACCATGCAATGCCCCTGTTTTGTCTAACGCTTCCATTCTTCTGTAAGTATCTAGTTTCCTCATAGGTTTGAGTCCGACGACCATGCAATACCTTGGTTTTGTCTAGTACCCAGATATAGCTGAGCGGTTAGTTTCCCCAAAGACTTGAGTCCGAGGACCATGCAATGCCTTGGTTCTGTCTAACGCTTCCATTTCTCTGTAAGTATCTAGTTTCCCCTTAAGTTTGAGTCCGAGGACCATGCAATACCTTGGTTCTGTCTAGTACTCAGATATAGCTAAGCAGTTAGTTTCCCTATAGGCTTGAGTCCGAGGACCATGCAATGCCTTGGTTCTGTCTAACGTTTCCATTTCTCTGTAAGTATCTAGTTTCCCCATAGGTTTGAGTCCGAGGACCATGCAATACCTTGGTTCTGTCTAGTACCCATATATAGCTGAGCGGTTAGTTTCCCCACAGGCTTGAGTCCGAGGACCATGCAATGCCTTGGTTCTGTCTAACGCTTCCATTTCTCTGTAAGTATCTAGTTTCCCCATAGGTTTGAGTCCGAGGGCCATGCAATATCTTAGTTCTGTCTAGTACCCAGATATAGCTAAACGGTTAGTTTCCCCATATGCTTGAGTCTGAGGACCATGCAATGCCTTGGTTCTGTCTAACGCTTCCATTTCTCTGTAAGTATCTAGTTTCCCCATAGGTTTGAGTCCGAGAACCATGCAATACCTTGGTTCTGTCTAGTACCCAGGTATAGCTGAGCGGTTAGTTTCCCCATAGGCTTGAGTCTAAGGACCATGCAATTACTTGGTTCTGTCTAATGCTTCCATTTCTCTGTAAGTATCTAGTTTCCCCATATGTTTGAGTCCGAGGACCATGCAATACCTTGGTTCTGTCTAGTACCCAGGTATAGCTGAGCGGTTAGTTTCCCTATAGGCTTGAGTCCGAGGACCATGCAATGCCTTGGTTCTGTCTAACATTTCCATTTCTCTGTAAGTATCTAGTTTCTCCATAGGTTTGAGTCCGAGGACCATGCAATACCTTGGTTCTGTCTAGTACCCAGGTATAACTGAGTAGTTAGTTTCCTCATAGGCTTGAGTCCGAGGACCATGCAATGCCTTGGTTCTGTCTAACACTTCCATTTCTATGTAAGTATCTAGTTTTCCCATAGGTTTGAGTCCGAGGACCATGTAATACCTTGGTTCTGTCTAGTACCCAGATATAGCTGAGCGGTTAGTTTCCCCATAGGCTTGAGTCCGAGGACCATGCAATGCCTTGGTTCTGTCTAACGCTTCCATTTCTCTGTAAGTATCTAGTTTCCCCATAGGTTTGAGTCCGAGGACCACGCAATACCTTGGTTCTGTCTAGTACCCAGGTATAGCTGAGCTGTTAGTTTCCCCATAGGCTTGAGTCCGAGGACCATGCAATGCCTTGGTTCTGTCTAACGCTTCCATTTCTCTGTAAGTATCTAGTTTCCCCATAGGTTTGAGTCCGAGGACCATGCAATACCTTGGTTCTGTCTAGTACCAAGGTATAGCTGAGCGGTTAGTTTCCCTATAGGCTTGAGTCCGAGGACCATGCAATGCCTTGGTTCTGTCTAATGCTTCCATTTCTATGTAAGTATCTAGTTTCCCCATAGGTTTGAGTCTGAGGACCATGCAATACCTTGGTTTTGTCTAGTACCCAGATATAGCTGAACGGTTAGTTTCCCCATAGGCTTGAGTCCGAGGACGATGCCATGCCTTGGTTCTGTCTAACGCTTCCATTTCTCTGTAAGTATCTAGGTTCCCCATAGGTTTGAGTCCGAGGACCATGCAATACCTTGGTTCTGTCTAGTACCCAGATATAGCTGAGCGGTTAGTTTCCGCATAGGCTTGAGTCCGAGGACCATACCATGCCTTGGGTCTGTTTAACGCTTCCATTTCTCTGTAAGTATCTAGTTTCCCTATAGGTTTGAGTCTGAGGACCATGCAATACCTTGGTTCTGTCTAGTACCCAGATATAGCTGAGCGGTTAGTTTCTCCATAGGCTTGAGTCCGAGGACCATGCCATGCCTTGGTTCTGTCTAACGCTTCCATTTCTCTGTAAGTATCTAGTTTCCCCATAGGTTTGAGTCCGAGGACCATGCAATACCTTGGTTCTGTCTAGTACCTAGATATAACTGAGCGGTTAATTTCCCCATAGGCTTGAGTCCGAGGACCATGCAATGCCTTAGTTCTGTCTAACACTTCCATTTCTCTGTATGAAGGGGTTTGTCCTCGGACCGCTTTATTGGAGACGATTCCTCCTTGGGTTGGACTATGATCTTACACGTGGCGTTGACCTCGCCTCCAGCTCGAGTCCCCATCTTTTTCATTTACGAGGCGTCCCTTGGCCGTTCGCGCTCCGCGCTTGACGTTTCAGTGCGCGAGACACGCCTTCATTAATGTCCTCGTGAATGAACACGAATCCAACGTTCTACGGTCCCTTTGGAATTTGGTAGCTTCGTGATTAGCACTGCTGATAATTCTCTTTTCGAATTCTGTGTGGATTAACTCCCACCAGTCTTCATCCTTTATATAAGACTTTCCGGGGGGAAGGTTTCTCCACACTCCATGAACTTCCCAACGCAGTTAGAAACACGTCCCTTCAATTCCCCTAGCCCCTTCAATAACCGCGCCAGGATTGTGACCGGAGTTGGTAGATATGAGGCGGCTTTGGGCGGGTGTGAGGACACCCGGGCCAAGGGCCGTTGTGATCGCAGCCCCCACTAGGCTTCCGGCGTGGCAGAGTCTAGGCTTAACACTGATGGTGCTATGCACGGTAGCCAGGAGGGATGTCGCTGAAGTACCTAATGTCTCTCCCCGGAGCGCACCCCCGACGGAGGAGACGCGCGAACTCATGTCATGGCTGGTGCTCGAGTGTTGCCGTCTCCAACGGCCAACGCTCATGAGGATTGGAGAGAATCAAGGGAACATCACGGGGGAGGGCTTCCCGGAGCACCTGCGTCTGCTCTTCTCTTTGTTCTAGCGCTGCCACACCGGAGAAGGAGTTGTTGGTGGCCTTAAGCAGGCCAGCCTCAGCCCCCTTCCCTCTAGCTAGTTTTAGAACGGGTCCACTTGGGCCTCTGTTTGTAGGATTAGCTTGTAAATTTGTTTGTAAAACACGCCTGCCTGAGCCTCTGTTTGTATTTTGTACTTTTCTTTTAATGAAATAATATCAAGCTTTCTTTCTTTGCTGTTAAATCTTCTACTTTTCTGCGATTTTTTTTTTTGATACGTCGCCACAAACCTTCTGTAAAATGACCATTTAAGAACGAATGCCCGTTGCGCCCGCCGGTGCACTAATCCTCCCCACAGACGGCGCCAATTGTAGGGACTCATTTTGTTAAGTTTCCCCAACAATAAATTTTTAGAGAGTGGGCTGAAGGTTTAAGCACTAACAGACTAGCAACGGGATACAAATCACTTCCTTTTCATTGAAGGGGAGTGAGCCCAGTTTACAACTGAAGATAACTCCTCGGCACTCGTCCAAGGAAACCCCTCTCCCTCAAGCTCTCGCCCCCTCCTTTTTTCTCCTCCCCATATTGCTTTGCTCGCCTTCCTTATATCCTTCTCCTTTCCTTCTGCTGATCATCCATCTGCATCCTCTCTGACCTTCCATCCCATCAGGGGTCTTATCTGTACTCAAGTGGCTCACCATGATCGATGTTGCCCTGCCAAGGGGTTACATCCCCATTAATGCGGCCAGAGGAGTTAGGTGAGCGCATTCAATGCAGAGGTGACAGTTCACCTTAGGCTTGCTCCTTCGTCATTCTCCTGTCGCCAACGCGTGGCACTGGGCGTTCTCCTCCTCGGATATTAAAGCATCCTCTGGTGGGATGGCCCTCGTTCCCCCGAGATCTCGGATGCCCGAGGACACGCACTCCTCGGATATAATCCTCGGGAGTCGGTCTTTGCGCTTTCATCCTCGGACCACTCACGAATCCTCGGCGTGGGCCTTTTGGGTCTGGCTTAAAGCGGGCCAAGGCTACCTGATTTTCTGGCCCCACAATATTTTTCTTTCATTGGTATTATCGTTATATTTTTCTTAGACTAGTGATTTGTGGCGTTTCTTATTTAAACTAATTAAATTTTTATATCTTTCATATATATATTTTTTCTAATACTACTAACACATAGGATGCTCGTTTATCTTAAAAAAAAAAATTAAAAGAAAAAAATAAAATAAAATAAAAACAACAACAACAACAACATAATAAACATAGGATGCTTTAATAATGTGGCATTTTACAGTGTTTTTTGAATGTTGAATACCTTAACTTTTCTTTTTGTCCTTTTACGTCTTATTCAACACAATTGCAATATCCATGATGAAAAGCTCTTCACACACACACTGTATATCGTGCGAAATTCAGTGCATTATCGCATAGATCAATCAAAAAAGATACCTCCTCTCCTATCAGGAAATTTCTCAACCGGATTCTTGCAAAGTCACTTCAAAAACCTAGATGAGCTGTGATTGCGTGTCCTAGCTAACTCAGAATTAATCCACGAGCGTATTATCTAATAAAAAGCTGCTTTTGGATTTTAAGCAAGCGAAAGCTTCCGAGTGGAATGATTAACAACGTTTTACCATAACCACTCTTTTCGCAAATCACCACCAACTAATGCGATAGTCTGTGGATGGAAAATTGCCACATTTAAAGCTAATTACGAGGTGACATAACTAAGTTGAACAAAATCGTGTGTTTTGAGTAACTCGAGCTTGTGTTAAAAGGTTGGTCGGTAGGTGATGGGTCCAGTACTTGCGGTTCTTTCAAACGATACAATCACGATGGTTTTGATTCTCACGTATGCAATATTTCAAATATCTACCAGTTCTCTTGACTCTTAATGGCTTGAATACTTTTTTTTTTTTGAGAAAGAAACCACATTCATTTAATCATAATAATAAGGAATCCTGATACAAAGCTTCCAATGCCGGTGGGGAGAATCCTCCAACCAGAACAAATCAGATTCTAATTCTCTAGCATACTGCGCAAGAGCATGCGCTACCCTATTACCACCCCTCCTAATCGTACTAATTTTAACCCACTGTAAACCAGCCATTAAATGGCGGATGTCATCAACCACATTACCAAAGAATGAATAGTTAGCCACATTTGAAGAAATAGCTTGCATCACATTTGTATTATCGCCCTCAATCATTATTCTAGTGAACCCAGCCTCCACAGCAAATTCAAGAGATCTTCTGCATGCCAACAATTCAGCTTCCTCACTTGTTTCAATCCTCGGCCCAATAGCAGACATACCAGCCATAACTTCACCCCTTTCATTTCGGATTATTGCTCCTATACCAGATTTCTCCACACCTGAAAAAATTGCTGCATCAAAATTCAGCTTATATACCATTGATGGAGGTGGCTGCCATACTTCACCAACCGGTTGCTCCATTGGACTCACTGTTAAATGCCTTTGAGCTTGCTTAAATTCCTGCAGAAACTCCTCAGCTCTCTTGTTCAGGCTGGTTGGGTGCTTCAGCTGTCCCCCATACAATACACAGTTACGTTGGTTCCATATGAACCAACTTTGCACCCAAAACAGCTCCAGGTCTTCAGATGATAGCCGGTCCACAAGATACTCAACCAGCTGTAAAATATCATGGAATGCTGAATTTCCCTTCTGCAGTTTCGGTATACTCCCAGCCCACACATCAGTAGCAGCAGCACAGCCCCATAATGCGTGAATAGCTGTCTCCACCTCCCTTGTACAGATAGGACATTTGTCTTCAGTGATGATTCTTCTCTTCACTAGATTAATCCGTGTAGGTAAAATACCAGAGCATGCTCTCCAACAGAAAATTTTTATTTTATTTGGAATATTCAGCTTCCACAGGACCGGCCAAATAAATCTTCCAACACAGCCCCCTGAAGATTCAACCCGGTTGGCATTACCTCTCAAACTTCGGGCTACCTTGTACGCAGACTTTACAGTGAATTTCCCATTTTTACTGTGTAGCCAAGTGATTAAATCAGGAACAACCCTTCTGCTCAGCGGAATTTTGGTAATTGCATCAGCATCTTCTCTATGGAACAAATCCATGATCACATCCCTTCTCCATTCATGTGAATCCTAATCAATTAATTCTGATACAGCCATCTCATCAACCGGTTCAATTGTTGGGTGAAGAACTTTATTTGTGGGGTAATTGGGAATCCATTTATCCCCTAGCACACTTATGGAAGACCCATTACCCACCCTCCAACAATAACCCGATCTAATAATTGGAATTGCAGCCACCAAACTCCTCCAAACATAAGAACATCCTGGAGAGTCTTTAGCTTCAAGAAAAGAGGACCGAGGAAAATATCTTGCTTTGAAGCACTTGTATAGCAAAGAATCATTGCCTTGAATCATTCTCCACCCTTGTTTAGCTAACATTGCTAAGTTAAAATCTCTCAAATCTCTAAACCCCATTCCTTCCTCCCTCTTTGAAATTGAGAGCTTATCCCAATTCGTCCAATGAATCTTTCTTTCATTGCCTACTTGGCCCCACCAAAATTTAGCACATAAGCTGTCTCGTTCATCACATAATTTCATAGGAAGTTGGAAGACACTCATAGTATACGTCGGTATAGATTGAGCAACTGCCTTGATGAGAATTTCTTTCCCCGCTCTAGATAAAAGCATTCCTTTCCAACCTTGCAGCTTCTTCCAGATTCTGTCTTTCAAATAAGAAAAGGTGTGGTACTTGGCCCTACCAATCAAAGTTGGCAGCCCTAAATAAGACTCAAATTTCATCACCTCCTTGACACCCAAAATCTGCAACATCTGCTGCTTCTGAACTTCATTTGTGTTAGTGCTAAAATAAACAGAAGACTTCTCCAAATTTATGCTTTGGCCAGAAGCGTTTGCATATGTTTGGAGAATCTCCACAATAGCCTCCCCTTCATTCTGTATAGCCTGGCAAAATAACAAAGAATCATCTGCAAACAATAAATTAGTAACTCTGGGTGCTCCTCTGCAAATAGAGACTCCTTTGATCCTCCCTTCCAGTTCTGCTTTTGCCAATAAAGCTGTAAAGCCTTCTGCACATAACAGAAACAGGTATGGTGACAGTGAGTCTCCTTGTCTTATTCCCCGTGAGGGGTGTACCATACCATAGGGTTTGCCATTCACCAAAATAGAGAAGGATGTTGTGGTGATACAACTCATCACCCTCTCTACCCATTGTGTTGGGAAACCCATTTTCTCCATTATCCCCTGAAGAAATTGCCACTCCACCCGGTCATAAGCCTTGCTGATATCTAGTTTTAATGCCATGGATCCTTTCTTGCCCTTCTTCCTAGCATGCATTGTATGTAGTGTTTCATAGGCCACTAACACATTGTCTGTGATCAATCTTCCTGGTACAAAAGCACTTTATGTGGGCGAGATAATCTGTGGGAGTACCTGTTTCAATCTGTTTGCCAAGACTTTGGAAATAATCTTATAAATCACATTACATAAACTTATTGGCCTAAAGTCAGACATTTTTTCTGGGTCTTTTACTTTAGGAATAAGAACAATATTTGTGTGATTTATTTCAGGTAACATATTTCCATTATTCAAAAAATCCAACACAGCACTAATAACATCAGTACCAACTATATGCCAGAATTTTTGATAGAAAAGGGCATTCATACCGTCGGGTCCTGGAGCCTTGGTAGGTCCCATTTGAAATAAGGCCACTCTGACTTCATCAGCAGAAAAATCACTAGATAAGACTTCAGACATTTTTTCTGGGTCTTTTACTTTAGGAATAAGAACAATATTTGTGTGATTTATTTCAGGTAACATATTTCCATTATTCAAAAAATCCAACACAGCACTAATAACATCAGTACCAACTATATGCCAGAATTTTTGATAGAAAAGGGCATTCATACCGTCGGGTCCTGGAGCCTTGGTAGGTCCCATTTGAAATAAGGCCACTCTGACTTCATCAGCAGAAAAATCACTAGATAAGACCTCCTTCATATCTTCAGTCACCCTTGTATGAACAGCATTCAAGCACTCCTCCATCTGATTACTAGCCCCAGCATGAAATAAAGTGTGGAAATAATCTGAAGCTACCCCCACTACATCTTCAATTTCCTCAACCCACTGCCCTTGATCATTTTTTATTCCCCTGATGTGATTCTTCCTTCTTCTCTGAGTAGCTTTGGAGTGAAAAAATTTGGTGTTTTTATCCCCATGCTTCAACCAAGAAATTCTAGACCGTTGAGCCCAAAAAATTTCTTGTTTTTGGAAAAGCTCATCCATCCTTTTGCTTAAATCCACAAATTCGGCCTTGCTGGTTTCAGAAATTTCTTCCTCATTCAATCGGTCCAATCTTTTTTGAGTCTCTTTGATAGCTTCAACTTCCGGATTGGTCCAAGCCGAACCCCACCTCAATAACTCTGCTCCACACCTCTGAATTTTTTGCTTAATGGACTCAAGGCCGTGAGAATCACTATTGTCACACCCCTATGCCTCTTTAACCGTGTCTTCACAGTCAGCTTTCAGCAGCCAAGCCTCCTCAAACTTGAAACTTTTCTCCCTTCGCTGCCTTTGATGATTAAAAGATTGTACTTGCAACAATAGTGGAAGGTGATCTGATGCATGGGTTGATAAGTGTGTAACTCTGCTCACTGGGAACTTCCTTAGCCAAGCTTCATTGGCCACACCTCTATCCAACCTGATTTTTGTATTTGCATCTCCCGGTCTCTTGTTATTCCATGTAAATGGATACCCCTTGAATCCAAGATCTTGCAACTGGCAAGACTCCAAAGCTTCTCGGAATGCATCAAGCTGTGAATTTTGTGGTGGTCGTCTACTTTTCTTCTCTGAAGCATGTAGAAAAGCATTAAAATCCCCAATAATCATCCAAGGTCCCTCTACAAAGGTCTTCAAATGTTCCAACAATCTCCAAGATTTCTCTTTTTGTTGTGCCTCCGGCCATCCATAAAACCCAGTCAAGAACCATCTAAACCCATCCTCTTCAGTTACCATTGCTAAAACATGGTTTGCAGTATAATTAATAATCTCCAAAGTAATAGTATTCTTCCATAAAAAAGCTAATCCTCCCCCAGCATCAGGGTGCTTAACAATAAGCTTATTATTGAAAGGCAAATCACTATACAAATTCTCAAATCCATCCTTGTCCAGTCTAGTTTCCATGAGAAAACAGACTGTGGGAGCTTGTTCCCTCACAATTTTGCGAAGGCTTCTACCTGTCCAAGGGTTCCCAAGCCCTTGACAGTTCCAACTTATCAGCCTCATTGCTTGAATACTTATGATAAGTATCGAGTCTTAGGTTCAAGAGTCTCTTATTTTACACATTTTTATGCGTTATAATGTGGACATTCTCACAAATATTATGGATGTGTGTAATAATGGATGTGAAGAGTGTAATGGTCCACTTTTTGAGAAAGTTCCTTCATGGAAGTCCACATGTGGCAAGAGTAAAAATAAAAATAAAAAAAGAACAACAAAAATTGTAAATCAACCAAATGGCAAATATTGTTAAGTATAATTGGAACAAGCCAATACAGGTTCCATGGACCACTGTGTTAATAAATTTGGGTCGAACAATAGGACAACCCATGGACTAGTAGCAGACACTAAGTATTAAGCATAGATTAGTACATAGTCTAAATGCAATTCATGTAATTAGTGATAAGAATGATTCATAATTTTAGGGGTCAATTTTTGGCCTCGAACCTAATATTAGTTTTATCTCCAAATTTATTTTGACAATTGAAAACCTACTTTTTACAAAATTTCATTTTAGATTTGTTTAGCGAAAAAACAAAATGATTACCTATATAATAATATAAAATGAAAGAATTTAAATTGTTGTTCACCTTTTCTAATTTTAACACATGAACTTTAAAAACAAACAGTATTTTAATTTGATTTTTAGATTTACAAATAGTACTAAACTAGTTATATTAGTTTAACTAATTAAAACTCACCACCTTTTTGTATAAAGCAAAGAGTACCAACAATTCTGATTAGATTAGGTTTGATCTTATCTAAATAAGTTTTAACTAAATTAAATACGTTATTTTATACAAGTTCTCTAATTTTATTTATTTTTATTTAATACTATTTATTATTAACTAAACATTTATTATCTATAAATATTTTTTGTTGAGTTTTTTAGTTAATTGCATTATAATACTTCAACCAACAATTGATATTCATAAGCCAAATATCCCACACCAAGTATTTATTTAAATATTTAAGTCACAAAAAACATGTTCGAAACATGTAAATATACTAGAAATAAATTGATACCTCTCTTTACACTTATCCAAATGACATGTTGTTTGTCGTTATGGAATCTTGGAACCAAGGGATATTGGTGGTTGTGCTGCTGCCGGAAATTTGCCGAAGTACTGGCAGTGGCGAAGGAAATAAAGTGTCCATTAATGGAAAAAAAATTTTAAAAACAGAAAACAAAAAATGGGTTCATGCCCCCAAAAGCCATCTACTGGCTTGGAAACAATGAGAAAAAATGAGTATATACCTCTAGGACATTGTATACGATTTTATTACATATGGCATAATCCATCTTGTCATAACCCAAATATATATTGCTAATGGTGGTAATTGTTACTAGAGCAAGGTATACAAAATCCACGGCCTAAGAACTTTGCCACAGAGAACCTAAAGAGCAGGAAAACCATGGAGAGGAAGAGTTCCTTCATCCCTTGAACTTTGCATTAGTAATACAAATGCATAAGTTACACACAAATTGGGTTATGCCACTTCTGTAATCCATTGCCAATTAACATGTTTTTTACATGGGAGTAAAATTCCATTACTAAGTAAGGTCAACTTGGCGGGCCAAGTCATTTACACTAATGAGAAACCCAAGTGGCCAAACTTGACCAAATTCTAACAACCATATTAATGGAATTTACTAAAACAAAATGACATCGTGTTTCCTGAGATGAAATAATGTCTGTATATAAGTGATGTAGGACAATCTAGGCTTCCCACCTAGATTAGTCCTACCGTATAACCTTAGGCAACTAAGTTAATGTAGGACAACCTAGGCTTCTCACCTAGATTAGTCCTACTGTAAAACCTTAGGCTTCCTACCTAAGGTGTTTGGAATCACCGCCAAACAAATACTATGCAATCTCTACAATAATCTCAATAATAATAATAATAATAATAGTCTATCTTACAAAAGAAATCATTTGGAGTTTTATATGCAACTTCTAGGAATCACAAAGATAAGGATAAACTCTCCTAAACAAATCCCAAACAATTTCAAATACTAATATGATAATCCTAAACAATTTCAAATACTAATCCAATAATCCTAAACAAATGATAATGATAAACTATTAATTCTTACCAAACTCAAATACCAATCCAAACTAAATAAATAACTACGTTACAATTTGAAATTATTCACTGAAAATCTAAAATGAAATATTGAAATAACTTTTGGTTATGCTCCTGCATTATACTCCCCTGATTTTAGAAAACTCGACCTCGAGTTTTGTAGTGATGAAGAATTAAGACTTTGGTGCTTAATACTTCCTTCAGATCAGAAATCACCCTAGGAAGCACTGAGAGTAGAATAACCTTCAATTCCATGACACCATAGAACTCCCCTAGAAACACAAAATCAATGTGCTGAACAGGCACAATTTTATCTTGAATCATAGTATCAACCTTTTGGACTTCAACAACCTATAGATGTTCATCAACCTTATGAATCATGAAGGGCTCAGTACCACTTTCATTAGAATCAACCTCCACATCAAGTGCACCCTTTAAATCTTCGCTCACTTGTTGAAATTTCTCTTCTTGTGTAGACTCTATAAAAGGTTCTTCTTGCTGCATGAATGTTGAAACATCATCTATTGGCACTTGTACCTCTATTTCAACATTAGTCTTTGGTGGAACCTGAGCATCCTTTTTCTAGGAGAAGAGTCTAGCAAAACCATTATTTTTCTTAAGTCTTGAGCTTTGGCAGTGAGTTCTTGACGAAAGGATGAAGTGTTTTCTTGTTGAATACTGTCTCTGTGGTGTAGAAAATTCCCATGAGAGGATTGAGGTTGATAATTCTCTTGATAGCATTAGGGAACATATTTCTCTCTAAGTATTTGTTTCATTTCATTCCAATCAGTTATAGCAGGCTTGCTCCTTCCTTTAAGATTATTCTCAATACTATACCAAAAGCCTCTAGCACTTCTTCTGAATTTCAACCTGGCAAACCTAACCTTATTAGCATCTGGTAGACATATTTGATCAAAGAATTGATCCATCTCACCTAACCAATTAATGAAGGTCCATGGATCTGGATGTCCTTCAAATATTGGTGCTTCTGAGACAACCATGATTCACTGGAATGGACTTTCAACAATCTGAAATGAACATGGGCTTGGTAATCTGGGTTTTGGCTGGTGCTCTATATTGATCATTATGTGGGGATTGATGAGTGTGGCTTTTAATTGAATGCTAGTGTCTGCTGGAACTTTTTTTCATTTGACTTTTTTAGTTTTTTTGGGAAATACAATAAAGAAAGACTACAATATAAAACTAAAATTTGCTAGTGTCAAAGAGTAACATGTCAAACTGAAACATTTAACACTAAAACTAAAGAAACTAGAAACAGAGGGAAACTAAAAGAGAAGAAGCAGCGGAGCAAAGCATGAAATATCACTAGAGTCAACGACGAAGAGGCGGCATGGGCTCATCAGTAATGACTGTCAGCGGCACTCGAAGGTGGAGATCGGAGCTGGTGAGTTAGATCTCGGAACTCGTGAAGCGGCATGGTGGGAGCGATGGTTACGGCGTGCCGGCGGTGGTTGTTGGTGATAATTTTGGCGGTGGGTTGTGCGATGGCATCATTCTGTTGGTGGGATCAGCGGCTTGGTGGTGGCTTTCAACTCTCTTTTTCTCAATTTGGCAGTTTGATAGTTGTGGATCTTAATTTTTTTTTTTTTNGATGGCTTTATAATAGCTTCTATGGCAATTACTCATCTGGAAAAGATTGCTTCGTCAAAGAACAATTCCATGATTTCTTCATGGATCTTAAACTCAGACTCTCCTCACATCTCTGGAAGTGTGATTTACAAAAACACTGCAATGGAGGTTTGGAATTCACTCAAGAATTGTTTCTTGCAAGCCAATGGTCCACAGATTTCACAACTGCAAAAACAGATTTCAACAATCATGCAAGGAGATGCAACCGTGACTACCTTCTTCACTAATCTTCAAGCTTCTTGGGATCAATTGCTTAATCTCAGGCCTTTACCATGTTGTTCTTGTGGTAAGTGTGTCCGTGGTGTGAATGACAAGATTACATCTTTTCGTCTTCAAGATTCTTTGATGTAGTTCCTTAATGGCTTGAATGAAGTCTATTCACAAGTTCGAACTCAGATTTTGATGATGGAACCAAGTCCCTCAATTGACAAGGCTTTCTCTTTGGTGATACAAAAGGAAAGACAGAGAGCTTTAGGTTTCAATGGAGGACCTTCAGTTGATTCAACTGCTTTTGCAGTCAAGACTCAAGGGTTCAATCAAGTTGGGAAGAACACAAAAGGATAGGGTAGACCTCTATGCAGTCATTGTGGCAAAGCTAGTCATTTCATGGAGAAGTGCTACAAGTTAATTGGTTTTCCACCAGGGTTTAAGCAAAAGGGCAAGGTGTCTATGGCTAATCAAGTGAGTCTTGATGGTGAAACTGATCAATCTGAGGTCGCATCACAGTCAGGGTCTTTCCCTTTCACATCTGAACAATGCTAGCAGTTGCTATCTTTGTTGAGCTCTTATGCATCATCTTTTGCCACCACTGATGCTATTCACTCAACAAGTTCAGCACTATCAGGTATTTCTTGTGCTCCTTTCTAGGATTCTGCTTACCTAAGTTTGAAGAATTCAATATTTACTGAAAATCCTTTAAACAAAATAGCTTACAAAGAAGAGACTAGGGTTCTTGATACTGGGGCTACTGACCATATTATTCATTCAATTTCATTGTTTACTAAGGTTCAATTTCTTCTTTTGTGCATTTGCCTAATGGTGAAAAGGTCCTTGCCACACACATAGGCATAGTTCAGGTCACTGCATCCTTAATTCTTGAGGATGTAATTTATGTTCCAGTTTTTTCTATTAATCTGATTTCAGTAAGCAAATTAACCAAGTCTTTGTCATGTTGTTTGGTTTTCCTTTCCAATTATTATTTCATACAGGACCTTACTTGTCGGAAAATGATTGGATTGGGTAAGCTTCATAATAATCTGTACCTACTACAAGCTTCAGACAATTGCAAGTCTATTTCAGAAGCTTCTACTGTCCTAGAGTCAGTTTTGCAGTCCTTTGTTCATTTTGTCTCTCATGTTCCAATTGTAACTAAGTCTTACTTGTGGCATCTTAGATTAGGACATGTTTCTGATGAAAAACTTCAACATTGTATATCTGATGTATCCTCCTTTCATTTGAATAAAGATTGTGTTGTTTGTCCTATTGCAAAGCATAAAAGATTACCTTTTCCCAACTCTAATCACTTATCTGATCATGTTTTTGACTTAATTCACTATGATGTATGAGGACCCTTTGCTAAAGCAACTCATGATGGCTTTAGATATTTTCTTACTATTGTAGATGATCCTACAAGGTCCACATGGGTTTACCTCATGAAATCTATAATAGAAACTAGGCCTTTGCCGATTTCATTTTGCAAAATGATACTCACTCAATTTCAAACCAATATCGAAGTGATTAGAACTGATAATGCTCAAGAGTTTTTCCTAAAAGATTTTTATGCTCAACATGGGATTGTTCATCAACATTCCTGTGTTGGTACTACACAATAGATTTCAATAGTGGAAGGACAGCATTAAAATATCCTAAACATTGCAAGAGCATTGAAATTTCAGTCTAATATACCACTTTTTTATTGGGGAGATTGTGTTTTTGACAGCAGATTACATCATAATAGGTTGCCTAGTGTTGTTTTAGTCCATAAAACCCCTTTTGAGAAGCTTTATGACAAGGTTTCTTCTTATCATCATTTAAGAGTTTTTGGCTATCTTTGCTTTGCTTCCACATTAGCTCATAATATGTTTAAGTTCTCCCTTAGATCAATTCCTTGCGTTTTTCTTGGTTACCCTTTTAGTGTTAAGGGCTACAAGTTGTTAAACTTGATCACAAAGCAGATTTTCATTTTAAGGGATGTTTCTTTTCACGAAACTGTTTTCCCTTTCATTTCTTCTGCCTATTCTCCACACACTTCTATTTCTCTTCCTTATATCTGTCCTAATGTGGCTATTCCACATGATCCCATGTTTTCAGAACCTATTACACCTTCATCAAATGTTCCATCTTCTGATTTTGGTCCTAATCAGGTGTCTGATCCACTTTTAGACTCTTCCATTCTTGTCATATCAGATTCTGTCATACCAGAATCCATCACACCAGGTTCTGTAGAACATGGTTCTTTACCCCTTCCTCAAGGGCTAGCTATAGCTCCACCTACTTCTCTCCTTTCCTAAAGAAGATCATCTAGGCCTACAAAACCCCCTTCCTACTTGCAAGACTACAAGTGCAGCACCATCATGTCTAATGAGCTTTCCCAGTCCAATCCAATCAGTAAATCAGGTACTTCCTTAGTCACTACCAAATATCCTTTTTCTGATTATCTTGACACTTCACATCTCTCTCCTTCCTATGCCAATTTTTGTTCTCTTATTACCTCTATTCCTAAACCAAGATTCTATCATGAGGCCGTTAAGGATCCTAAATGGCAAGAAGCCATGAATGCTGAAAATGATGCCTTGGTTTCTAATAATACTTGGACCCTAACTCCTTTGCCTTCCAATAAAAGGCAATTGGATTTAGATGGGTTTACAGGGTCAAGTACAAGGCTAATGGTTCTGTGGAGAGATATAAAGCAAGGTTAGTTGCTAAGGGGTTTACTTAGCAAGAGGGGTTGGATTTTACTGATAGCTTCTCACTAGTTACAAAGTTGACCACTGTCAAGACTCTTCTTGCTATATCTACTGTGAAAGGTTGGCATTTGGTCCAATTAGATGTCAATAATGCATTCTTGAATGGTGATCTTCATGAGGAAGTGTATATGCAACTCCCTCAAGGCTTTCACAGCAAAGGGGGGAATGTAGTTTGCAAATTGAACAAGTCTTTATATGGGCTTAAACAGGCTTCAAGGCAGTGTAATGCAAAATTTTGTTCTGTCATCAAGCAGCATGGTTTTAAACAATCCAAAGCTAACTCCTCATTATTTACAAAGAAATTCAATGATTCTTTCATAGCTTTGGTGGTTTATGTTGGTGATATTCTCATAGCTAGCAACAATGTTCAAGCAGTTAAGGAGCTTAAGATTTCTTTAGATTGGCACTTCAAACTTAAAGACCTTAGAGGTTTAAAGTACTTTCTTTGTCTTGAGATAGCTAGATCAGACAAGGGTATTACTCTGTGTCAACGAAAGTATGCTTTGGAGGTCTTAAAGGATGCAGGAATGTCAGCTTGCAAGCCTAGCAAGGTACCAATGGAACAGAATTTGAACTTAAGCAAGTTTCAAGGAAAATTGCTAGCTGATCCTAGAGTGTACGGAAGGTTGGTGAGCAGATTGCTCTATCTAACTATCACTAGGCCAGATATTGCATATCCTGTTCACAAATTAAGTCAATTCATGTCCAAACCCAGGAAACCTCACCTAGATGCTCCTTATAAGGTGCTTCAGTACATCAAGAGTTGTCCTGGTCAAGGCATTTTTTTGTCAGCTACATCAAATTTCCATTTGAAGGCTTAAACAGATGATGATTGGGCATCTTGTATTGATACCAGAAGGTCAACCATAGGGTATTGCATATTTTTGGGTGATTCTCTAATATCATGGAAGTCCAAGAAACAGTCTATAGTGTCTAGATCTTCTGCTGAAGAAGAATATAGGGCCATGGCTGTTACTATTTGTGAAATGACTTGGTTATTAGCCTATTGAAGGATTTAGAAATTTATCATTCTCAACCTACTCTACTGTTTTGTGATAATCAAGCTGCTATTACATTAGAGAAAATCTAGTGTTTCACGAAAGGACCAAGCATATAGAAGTGGACTGCCATATGCTTGGAAGAAACATGATGAAGCTTGCTAAACGGATGATAGAATACAACTTGTAGTTTAAGCTTAGATTAATTAGAAGATATGTACATGAACACGTGTAATACAGTGATTGGTTGTATAGTTTGGATCCGTATAGTGTGGAGTTAGTTAGAGCTGGCTATTCTCTTTCTTGTGTTAGTTATAGTATAAATACATCTTGTACATTCAGTTTGATTAATTAATGCAATTACAGAAATTCTTTCTTCAATCTTTTCTCTCTAGCTTATCTTTCCTCTTTCCTTGCTCTCTTTTTTCTTATAAAGTTAATACTTGAAATTTCCTTATAGCAAGTCTAGCTGTTCCATCATTGTCAAAAATTCCTCCAGTTGAATCTGAAACTATAGCGTACTAGTAAATACGCAAATACAAAATAATGTGGAAGAACATGTTTGCATTAAAAAATGAGGGGCCGTATATATGTTTAGTGCACAAAAGGCATGAAAGACCATATATATATAACACTACAGAATACCTTATAAGTAATAATATGTATCGAGAAGTTTTCCACAGCACCACTACACCCTTTAATGGAGATATATTTATTTACACAATCAAAAATTATATCAAAACTATCATAAGTTCATATATTCTACCTGAGTTGGATCAAATTGTCATAATAATATCAGATTGAGGCCCTCACATCAATCCTCAGTTTTTCCTAAAGCTTGTAGTTAATTAAGGATGTGATACATTATATAATCTTTGCAGTGTTTGTCCTATGCTACCTAGCTAAACCATGCATGCACTGCATCTTCAAGCTGTTGGTGAAAGCTATGCGAGTGGCCAAGTGGGTAGCCTTAAGGGCAATAGGGAAACTGGCTTTGGAGCAGCTAAGATTGTTAGCATGGTTGTGAGTGCACGTGTGCTACAAGGTGTACAAGCTTGCACTTCATTACGTAGAATAATAACCGGAATTAATAAGCCATTTGTTTCTCCCTCCACCTCTCTTTTCTCACAATTTTCTCTCGGTCCCCCTCTTTCTTAGGTGGCTTGGGTACCTCGAATCAGTCATTTCATTATCCCATTTCCACACACCAGGTTCTTAACAATGGTATTCGAGTCGTTCAAGCCTGACATGGAAAGCTTGAGGCAGCAGCCATTGAAGTGCGTTCATACTTGCAGCAAATTCCAAAAGCTACCAAAAGCAGATTCTGCAAAACATTTTGGTGCAAGAACCATGGCTGTAGCTGCAAGATTCATACTTTTTGAACCTCTAAACATCTAGATTACCTTCTCTTCAGTTCTTGCCCATCATTTAGCCCGCCCAATTTCACAAATCCAAATTGCAATTACCATAAACCATACCTTATTCACCAAGAAAAAACCTCATTGACAAATCCTGCATAATCTATTATTTTATTCCTTTGTCAAAAATCCGAGTTTCATCGTTCTCATTTCAAAGCCCCAATCATAATCGCAAGAATCACTTTCCCCACACTTGTAACACCCTATTTTGTATACCTTATGATTAAGCTCCATTCCTTAAAGACAACATTCAAGGGACCTATTACTGATATGCCCTAGTTAAGCAAGAATCATGTGAACTTAATTATTTTCCAAAAATCCCTAAAAAACCTTAGCTTTGCACATGCAAGCTTTGTTACCTGTGCATGTATCCTTGATGTCGTGTGTGCAGTTTATTGATTTGTGGGGAACCCAATCGAAATTCTCATTTTGTAATGACTACTCATCTGTTGTGGGTGGGTTGCCCTTCAACCCGAGGACAAAGGAGCAGGATGAAGATTGACTCTACGGTGGACAAACCGTCGTGTGTGTGTGTGCAGTTTATCAAACAATAGTTGATAGTTAAAATTTACTAACATACTTGTTTATATGGTAGAATTGTTGCACAATCAACCGAGGGTAATGGTCAACAATTAAGCTTCGAACTACATCTCATTTTAAGGTTAGCTTATTTTTTAAGTAATTTTTAATTATTTATTGCTTTATTTATTTATTTTGTTGTATTTGTAGTTTTTAGTAGTGTATAGTTTTAATTTAGTTTGTGAGTAAATTGCAAATCACACTCTTTAATTTGAGGTCATTTTGATTTTTTTCCCATAACGTTTTGAAGTTTTAATCCATCCCCTTAATTAATGTTTAGGGTTCTTTTTGATTGGTAAATCCCTTGTTAATGTTATGTCAGTCACATGTGTTTAGTTGGTCCAATGAAATCGTCCCACTTCATTTTCATTATTTTATATCAATTAAATAGCTTAAAATTTTATCAAAATTAAAATATTAAATCTATAAAAATTAAAAACTTTAAAAATTAAAAAAAAATTAAAAAAAAACCTTGAATAGAATTTTATTTTTATTTTAATTTTAGATTCACCCTTAAACAGAACTAAACGAATAATAATCCACAAAATCCTAACTTGGAACAAATCTAAAAATCCACTTTATTTTTATTTTAGCTTCAACACAAAGGTGTCGAGTACTCCTTTTCTCACTCTCTCTAACCCTCTCCAAAGCTATCAAAGATGATGTCAATGATGAAGACCTGAACTTCCTTGAAGAACTAGTGAAAGAAAATGTTGTCACTCTCTGCTCAAATCCAGACCATTTCAATGAAGATGGCTTTATAGATCTCAAAAAATCAATCTATCAACAAGGGCGTGGACATTGTAAGAAAACGCCACCACTCTCCGCAACTTGCCATTTGTAGAAGCTTTGGACTTTGGTTGGAAGTGGCAAGATTCAAGGTTTAGCTAGCCACTATAGCACACTAGTGGATTTCAAATGGATCTTATTTGGGGCAAGGGTTTGGAGAATAAGATGAAAATCTGATGTTTGATTTTGAGGAATCTATATGATTTGGGGTATTTTAGATTTGGAAAGGTAGTTGGTGTTTGTGTTGTGAGGGTTTTCAGCTTCAAGTTTTGATTTTGGTATGAAGATTATGAAGTTTGAAGTCTGAACCAATGTTATTAATTTCGTTCCATTTCGGCCATAACGATTGAAATATTTTGTGTTGGTATAAAACCTAGAACGGTAATGCCTCCCGTTCCACTTTGAGCCAAATTATAGTCTATTTCAACCATTCTGGTCAATTTCGGCCCATTTTGGGTAGAGTGGGAATTTTGGCTGGTACTAATTTTTTCCCTTAAAAAATAGAGTCCTAAAACTACGTCGTTTTATTCGCTCATAAAACCCTAATATCCTCTTTCATTTGTGCAATGTGATTTGTGGTATTTGAATAGAGAATAATTGATTTGTGGTATTTGAGCAGTGAATTCTTGATTTGTGGTTTGTTACTTTATTTATTTATTGTTGGGTAATTTTTTTTTAAATGTTATTTATATTTTATTCTTTATAATTTATATAATTTCATTATTGCTAGTTGCTAGTTTGCTACTTTCTTCTGATTTAAAGAACCAATTTTTAGGACAAGAAATTAAATGCATCCGTTGCAATTGAAGGGAAGGATTCAGTCAAGGATGAAATTAGAGTAGATTTACAAAATTTTGAATTCTTTTAAAAATAGGGAAAATGAGTCGAATGTTCTAAAGACACAGTTTAGTAACTATTTTTAGAAAAATTTTATAAGAAAAAAAAAAGTAACTAATTTTTTTTTTAACAATTGTTTTATATTTTTTATGAAGGTGGTATTAATTTTTTTTTAAGGTCCATTAATATATGTCTAAAAGCGCCGTTAACATGACATGCTTTTCTAGTATCAAATCTTTGCTCCATTTTTTTGTGGTTCATTCATGTGTTCAATTAAGGAAAGAAAGGTTTGGGTTTTTTTTTTTTTTGGGATTTTTCTAGCATAGGGGCCACCAATCAAAAGGAACCCCTAACATTAGGCCTTAGGGAAGCGGATGGACCAAATTAAGGCTTTTTGTGGTGGTTGTCTATAGGGCATCATTCAAAACTTTTGTCCAACCCATTTAAAGGATTTAAGACCCCAAAAATACCAAAGGTGTAAGAGCCAATTGACCAAAATTCGGAGGGTATTAATTAATGTCCTGATTAAAGAATCACCAATGGTTCAAAAATTCTAAGGGATGTAGGAGTTCCGAGAACAATCAATGGTTCAAGGATTCGGCTAGTTCAAAAATCGATGAGCAACCAAAGATTTTAACGACCCATAAGGACCATAAGACATCAATAGTCACAAAATCAAGTTTTCAGAAATCATCAAGGCCATGAGAACGAACAATGATTCAAGAACCAAGTTTCAGAAATTCTCAAACCCACAATCGAAGAATAAACCCACAATTCAAGAACCGATGAAACAGGTCTTGGAAACTCTCAAGCCCACCACTGAAAAACTATCAAAGATCAACGAACTTAATAGAGTGGCAGAAGATTTTAAAAACAATGGAAGTGTGGTCAATTCCCAAGGGACAACAATCAAGTCCAAGCATGACAGTTATACGAAAAAAGTATTTTCTCGTGAATCAAAGATAAGTATGCAAACAAGCTGTCTTATTTATTGAAGTTGATAGGCAGTAAGAGGTTTTTAAGCCAACTGTAGTCAGATTAGCAGTTAAAAATGGTCAGCCTTGACCTTTTGTATGCTAACAAGGATTGTACAAAAAGGGTTGCTAAACTTTTGTACTCCACTAAGTTGCTTATCATTTCTATTTCTTTATAACAAATACATTCTTCTTCTTTTTTCCAGAATCACACCAGAACTTTTTATCACAAAATTATTTAAACCATCATGGCAATAATATAAATATTCAAAGACAACATATTTTACACACAAATTATCTTAAAACATTCGTAGTTAATTCATGAATAAAAGGCCATAAAATTTAATTATGTAAATTTGGAATGTTGAATGAAACAGAAACAATATTCCTTTAAAATAATTAAGAATTAAAACATAATTTGTTTTTTCTTTTAATTTCTCCCATATCATAGATAGGAATATAGAAATGAGAATCGGATTTCTCATAGATATCAATTTATGAATGATTGAATTTATTTTTTACCAAGGAAAGAGAATCATGGAACGAAGGGCATATTGCAAACACACCCAGAGTAGCCACACAACTCATTCATACCCTCATAACCAAAAAGGGGAAGGGAAAAAAAAAAGAAACAAAAAGAAATTTTAACTTACAATTTTAATTCCATCTTTTGAAAATTAACAACAACAACAAAAAAAAAAAAAAAAAAAAAAAAAAAAAACAGACATTCTAATACTTTCAAATCTAGAGGTCAATTGTTGCAATTTATTGATCTTAACTGCCTTTGTGCCTTCATGCACAGTTTTGGAGGATTTTCCAAGCAATATGAAGCAACCTCAACATTAGAGATCCTCTTAATTTCCATGGAACAGCGTTGNAAGAATATAGGGCCATGGCTGTTACTATTTGTGAAATGACTTGGTTATTAGCCTATTGAAGGATTTAGAAATTTATCATTCTCAACCTACTCTACTGTTTTGTGATAATCAAGCTGCTATTTACATTAGAGAAAATCTAGTGTTTCACGAAAGGACCAAGCATATAGAAGTGGATTGTCATGTAGTCAGAGATAAGGTGCAAGATAATGTTGTTAGGTTGCTTTTTACTCCTACACATTCACAATTGGCAGACTTGCTTACAAAAGCTCTCAACAGTCAACAATTACGGTTCTTATTAGGCAAGATGAGTGTGGTGAACATACATAGTTCAGCTTCTCATCTTGAGGGGGAATGTCAAAGTTTGGTTGAATGCACAGAAAAAAAACAGAAGAAGAAGACCGATGCAAGTAATTCAGGTTAATTCAACTGAAGAATATTTGAAGGTGTTGGCTCAGGCAGAGCAATGGAACAGAGTATTGGAAGAAACATGATGAAGCTTGCTAAACGATTGATAGTATACAAATTGTAGTTTTGGCTTAGATTAATTAGAAGATATGTACATGAACACGTGTAATACAGTGATTGGTTGTATAGTTTGGATCAGTATAGTGTGGAGTTAGTTAGAGCTGGCTATTCTCTTTCTTGTGTTAGTTATAGTATAAATACATCTTGTACATTCAGTTTGATTAATTAATGCAATTACAGAAATTCTTTCTTCAATCTTTTCTCTCTAGCTTATCTTTCCTCTTTCCTTGCTCTCTGTTTTTCTTATAAAGTTAATACTTGAAATTTCCTTATAGCAAGTCTAGCTGTTCCATCATTGTCAAAAATTCCTCCAGTTGAATCTGAAACTATAGCGTACTAGTAAATACGCAAATACAAAATAATGTGGAAGAACATGTTTGCATTAAAAAATGAGGGGCCGTATATATGTTTTAGTGCACAAAAGGCATGAAAGACCATATATATATAACACTACAGAATACCCTTATAAGTAATAATATGTATCGAGAAGTTTTCCACAGCACCACTACACCCTTTAATGGAGATATATTTATTTACACAATCAAAAATTATATCAAAACTATCATAAGTTCATATATTCTACCTGAGTTGGATCAAATTGTCATAATAATATCAGATTGAGGCCCTCACATCAATCCTCAGTTTTTCCTAAAGCTTGTAGTTAATTAAGGATGTGATACATTATATAATCTTTGCAGTGTTTGTCCTATGCTACCTAGCTAAACCATGCATGCACTGCATCTTCAAGCTGTTGGTGAAAGCTATGCGAGTGGCCAAGTGGGTAGCCTTAAGGGCAATAGGGAAACTGGCTTTGGAGCAGCTAAGATTGTTAGCATGGTTGTGAGTGCACGTGTGCTACAAGGTGTACAAGCTTGCACTTCATTACGTAGAATAATAACCGGAATTAATAAGCCATTTGTTTCTCCCTCCACCTCTCTTTTCTCACAATTTTCTCTCGGTCCCCCTCTTTCTTAGGTGGCTTGGGTACCTCGAATCAGTCATTTCATTATCCCATTTCCACACACCAGGTTCTTAACAATGGTATTCGAGTCGTTCAAGCCTGACATGGAAAGCTTGAGGCAGCAGCCATTGAAGTGCGTTCATACTTGCAGCAAATTCCAAAAGCTACCAAAAGCAGATTCTGCAAAACATTTTGGTGCAAGAACCATGGCTGTAGCTGCAAGATTCATACTTTTTGAACCTCTAAACATCTAGATTACCTTCTCTTCAGTTCTTGCCCATCATTTAGCCCGCCCAATTTCACAAATCCAAATTGCAATTACCATAAACCATACCTTATTCACCAAGAAAAAAACCTCATTGACAAATCCTGCATAATCTATTATTTTATTCCTTTGTCAAAAATCCGAGTTTCATCGTTCTCATTTCAAAGCCCCAATCATAATCGCAAGAATCACTTTCCCCACACTTGTAACACCCTATTTTGTATACCTTATGATTAAGCTCCATTCCTTAAAGACAACATTCAAGGGACCTATTACTGATATGCCCTAGTTAAGCAAGAATCATGTGAACTTAATTATTTTCCAAAAATCCCTAAAAAACCTTAGCTTTGCACATGCAAGCTTTGTTACCTGTGCATGTATCCTTGATGTCGTGTGTGCAGTTTATTGATTTGTGGGGGAACCCAATCGAAATTCTCATTTTGTAATGACTACTCATCTGTTGTGGGTGGGTTGCCCTTCAACCCGAGGACAAAGGAGCAGGATGAAGATTGACTCTACGGTGGACAAACCGTCGTGTGTGTGTGTGCAGTTTATCAAACAATAGTTGATAGTTAAAATTTACTAACATACTTGTTTATATGGTAGAATTGTTGCACAATCAACCGAGGGTAATGGTCAACAATTAAGCTTCGAACTACATCTCATTTTAAGGTTAGCTTATTTTTTAAGTAATTTTTAATTATTTATTGCTTTATTTATTTATTTTGTTGTATTTGTAGTTTTTAGTAGTGTATAGTTTAATTTAGTTTGTGAGTAAATTGCAAATCACACTCTTTAATTTGAGGTCATTTTGATTTTTTTCCCATAACGTTTTGAAGTTTTAATCCATCCCCTTAATTAATGTTTAGGGTTCTTTTTGATTGGTAAATCCCTTGTTAATGTTATGTCAGTCACATGTGTTTAGTTGGTCCAATGAAATCGTCCCACTTCATTTTCATTATTTTATATCAATTAAATAGCTTAAAATTTTATCAAAATTAAAATTAAATCTATAAAAATTAAAAACTTTAAAAATTAAAAAAAAATTAAAAAAAAACCTTGAATAGAATTTTATTTTTATTTTAATTTTAGATTCACCCTTAAACAGAACTAAACGAATAATAATCCACAAAATCCTAACTTGGAACAAATCTAAAAATCCACTTTATTTTTATTTTAGCTTCAACACAAAGGTGTCGAGTACTCCTTTTCTCACTCTCTCTAACCCTCTCCAAAGCTATCAAAGATGATGTCAATGATGAAGACCTGAACTTCCTTGAAGAACTAGTGAAAGAAAATGTTGTCACTCTCTGCTCAAATCCAGACCATTTCAATGAAGATGGCTTTATAGATCTCAAAAAATCAATCTATCAACAAGGGCGTGGACATTGTAAGAAAACGCCACCACTCTCCGCAACTTGCCATTTGTAGAAGCTTTGGACTTTGGTTGGAAGTGGCAAGATTCAAGGTTTAGCTAGCCACTATAGCACACTAGTGGATTTCAAATGGATCTTATTTGGGGCAAGGGTTTGGAGAATAAGATGAAAATCTGATGTTTGATTTTGAGGAATCTATATGATTTGGGGTATTTTAGATTTGGAAAGGTAGTTGGTGTTTGTGTTGTGAGGGTTTTCAGCTTCAAGTTTTGATTTTGGTATGAAGATTATGAAGTTTGAAGTCTGAACCAATGTTATTAATTTCGTTCCATTTCGGCCATAACGATTGAAATATTTTGTGTTGGTATAAAACCTAGAACGGTAATGCCTCCCGTTCCACTTTGAGCCAAATTATAGTCTATTTCAACCATTCTGGTCAATTTCGGCCCATTTTGGGTAGAGTGGGAATTTTGGCTGGTACTAATTTTTTCCCTTAAAAAATAGAGTCCTAAAACTACGTCGTTTTATTCGCTCATAAAACCCTAATATCCTCTTTCATTTGTGCAATGTGATTTGTGGTATTTGAATAGAGAATAATTGATTTGTGGTATTTGAGCAGTGAATTCTTGATTTGTGGTTTGTTACTTTATTTATTTATTGTTGGGTAATTTTTTTTTAAATGTTATTTATATTTTATTCTTTATAATTTATATAATTTCATTATTGCTAGTTGCTAGTTTGCTACTTTCTTCTGATTTAAAGAACCAATTTTTAGGACAAGAAATTAAATGCATCCGTTGCAATTGAAGGGAAGGATTCAGTCAAGGATGAAATTAGAGTAGATTTACAAAATTTTGAATTCTTTTAAAAATAGGGAAAATGAGTCGAATGTTCTAAAGACACAGTTTAGTAACTATTTTTAGAAAAATTTTATAAGAAAAAAAAAAGTAACTAATTTTTTTTTTAACAATTGTTTTATATTTTTTATGAAGGTGGTATTAATTTTTTTTTAAGGTCCATTAATATATGTCTAAAAGCGCCGTTAACATGACATGCTTTTCTAGTATCAAATCTTTGCTCCATTTTTTTGTGGTTCATTCATGTGTTCAATTAAGGAAAGAAAGGTTTGGGTTTTTTTTTTTTTTGGGATTTTGTTGGGTTTGTCGGTCATGGTTTGTGGGTCATGGTTTAAAGTTCAAACCCAAAAATTAGCGAATATGGTCGGTTAGGTATCATTTAACAGCTAACGAGGCATTTTTCCTAGCATAGGGGCCACCAATCAAAAGGAACCCCTAACATTAGGCCTTAGGGAAGCGGATGGACCAAATTAAGGCTTTTTGTGGTGGTTGTCTATAGGGCATCATTCAAAACTTTTGTCCAACCCATTTAAAGGATTTAAGACCCCAAAAATACCAAAGGTGTAAGAGCCAATTGACCAAAATTCGGAGGGTATTAATTAATGTCCTGATTAAAGAATCACCAATGGTTCAAAAATTCTAAGGGATGTAGGAGTTCCGAGAACAATCAATGGTTCAAGGATTCGGCTAGTTCAAAAATCGATGAGCAACCAAAGATTTTAATGACCCATAAGGACCATAAGACATCAATAGTCACAAAATCAAGTTTTCAGAAATCATCAAGGCCATGAGAACGAACAATGATTCAAGAACCAAGTTTCAGAAATTCTCAAACCCACAATCGAAGAATAAACCCACAATTCAAGAACCGATGAAACAGGTCTTGGAAACTCTCAAGCCCACCACTGAAAAACTATCAAAGATCAACGAACTTAATAGAGTGGCAGAAGATTTTAAAAACAATGGAAGTGTGGTCAATTCCCAAGGGACAACAATCAAGTCCAAGCATGACAGTTATACGAAAAAAGTATTTTCTCGTGAATCAAAGATAAGTATGCAAACAAGCTGTCTTATTTATTGAAGTTGATAGGCAGTAAGAGGTTTTTAAGCCAACTGTAGTCAGATTAGCAGTTAAAAATGGTCAGCCTTGACCTTTTGTATGCTAACAAGGATTGTACAAAAAGGGTTGCTAAACTTTTGTACTCCACTAAGTTGCTTATCATTTCTATTTCTTTATAACAAATACATTCTTCTTCTTTTTTCCAGAATCACACCAGAACTTTTTATCACAAAATTATTTAAACCATCATGGCAATAATATAAATATTCAAAGACAACATATTTTACACACAAATTATCTTAAAACATTCGTAGTTAATTCATGAATAAAAGGCCATAAAATTTAATTATGTAAATTTGGAATGTTGAATGAAACAGAAACAATATTCCTTTAAAATAATTAAGAATTAAAACATAATTTGTTTTTTCTTTTAATTTCTCCCATATCATAGATAGGAATATAGAAATGAGAATCGGATTTCTCATAGATATCAATTTATGAATGATTGAATTTATTTTTTACCAAGGAAAGAGAATCATGGAACGAAGGGCATATTGCAAACACACCCAGAGTAGCCACACAACTCATTCATACCCTCATAACCAAAAAGGGGAAGGGAAAAAAAAAAGAAACAAAAAGAAATTTTAACTTACAATTTTAATTCCATCTTTTGAAAATTAACAACAACAACAAAAAAAAAAAAAAAAAAAAAAAAAAAAAAAAAAAAACCTTCGTCCTTTGTGATGTGCATGAAATATATACAATAAAGTACTATCAGATTTGCATAATCAGCCTTGCTTTTATATATTATTTTGTGACTAATTATATATTATATTTGTTTTATGGAAAATGTACTGTTTTAGACCCCTTAAAAACAACCAGATTGCGTAGCCTAGATTAATTAGCCAAGTTGTTACTTAGTCAAATTAAACAATTCTAGGTTAAAACAATCAAACAAACATATCAAGATATAAAGCAGCGGAAAATAAAAGAACACAAGATATGATGACCCAGGAAACCACACGGTAAAAACCTGGGGAGGATTTGACTTAGCTATCCTCAAGGTAAACCTGAATCCACTATGCGAAAGAATTGAAGTTTATACAGAAGGACTACAAGCTCCCCGCTTGACTTCCTAATGCTACCCATCAGTAGAACTTACTAACACGATCACGTGCAAGCTCCGAATCCACGGACTCCTTCTTTCTTAGACTCTTCAATCAGCTACAAACACCCCCGCTTGATTATCTTTAAGCTTCAATGGTAGCAACCAAGTTGATCATCAAGATGTAGATATTATCTTCAACTTGAAAACCCTAAGTTTTGTGTAAAGGAAAACTCCTCAAAGATCTCACAAGAGATTTACACAAAACAGCAATGTATGAGCAACAATACAATTGGAGTAACCCTCAAAAACGTGGCTAGGGTTTTGTTTATATACCTAGGGTAAAAACATAAAACCCAAAACGTTTAATGAAGTAGGACTGAGTTGGAAATTCTGCAGAAAATTCAACCTGTGCGATTTTCGATCGATCGAGCCAGGCCGAAAGTCCCAAGTACTTCTGCAGCCACTGGATTCCAACTTTACAATAATAAACAACTTTGAGCAAGCCCAAACAAGACTAAATACTGTGTTTTGATCATGGTTTGCCAACATTACACATTAGGGTTCTAAATACATAAAATCCTAAGACCTTAGAACCTAACAAACTCCCCTTTGGCAATCCGTGACAAAACCCTAATTAAAAGCTCAAAGTTTTACAAGTAAAAGCCTTTACAAAGAAATGCTCATAAATTTCAAATTCAGGCTAACTACTATCCATCGGTTACAAGTGTAGACAGCAGCTTAGTTGAATTAACCTGTATATTCCTGAAATACTCAACAAACGCATAAACGCATGTGTGACAGAAAAGAGTAAAACAACAGGTATAACATTCTTGTAAAATTCACACAACACAAAATAATGACATATATAAATGATCAACTCATAAATATAAATCAATAAGCAGTGAATCACAAATCAACAAGAATCAATAAAAAAATCTCAAACAATGTTACTCCCCCTAACCAGAATATCCCAAAAAATGATATACAAAGTGAAGCACCTAGATACAATCTAAAAAACTCCACAAGTAACAAAAATCTCCCCCTAACAACAAAAACCCTCTACAAGTCAAAACTCCACTCCCCCTTTTTGTGACGGAATGCCAAAGAGCAATCATGAGTCGCCATCAAAAGGAGGTGGTGAGGGTGAATGAAGACGCGCGAAATCGGCTCGGAGAGCACGAATCTCATCTAGTAAGTCCACCAAAATCTGACTATGAGCCGCCTGAACGGTCACGACAGTCTCCAGAGTACGACGAACATCAAAGTCGATCGAAGGAGGTGGAGAAACATCAGCAGCAGCAGCAGCATCACCAACTGGATCAGGAACATCCTCACCAGCAGTACCTGTAGAAGAAGAAGGAGGAGGAGCGCTACTAGATGGCTCAGACCTAGGGTGTTTAGAACCAGCTGGAAGATGAGCGGCCCTCTGTCTAAGAAAAGACGCACCTATGGAAGATGGCATTCATAGCTTTGCTATTGAAGCCAGCTGCTTCTTTTTCAGAAGTTTGCCACTCACTCACAGGAGTAGTGGGCTTCTCCCATCCGTACTCAACGGAATTCCAGACTCTCTCATCAATGGATTTCAGGAATGCTTTCATCCTTACTTTCCAATAAGCATAGTTGTTCCCATCAAAGTGAGGAGGAACAAACAGAGAGTGTCCATGCTCCATGACAACAGGGGTCAAGGATCAGCTCAGAGATCAAGAAATCTCCAACACAAGAGCAACCTGCTCTGATACCACTTGTACGGTTTTAGACCCCTTAAAAACAACCAGATTGCGTAGCCTAAATTAATTAGCCAAGTTGTTACTTAGTCAAATTAAACAATTCTAGGTTAACACAATCAAACAAACATATCAAGATATAAAGCAGCGGAAAATAAAAGAACACAAGATATGATGACCCAGGAAACCACACGGTAAAAACCTGGGGAGGATTTGACCTAGCTATCCTCAAGGTAAACCTGAATCCACTATGCGAAAGAATTGAAGTTCATACAGAAGGACTACAAGCTCCCCGCTTGACTTCCTAATGCTACACACCAGTAGAACTTACTGACACGACCACGTGCAAGCTCCGAATCCACGGACTCCTTCTTTCTTGGATTCTTCAATCAGCTACAAGCACCCCCGCTTGATTATCTTTAAGCTTCAATGGTAACAACCAAGTTGATCATCAAGATGTAGATATTATCTTCAACTTGAAAACCCTAAGCTTTGTGTAAAGGAAAACTCCTTAAAGATCTCACAAGAGATTTACACAAAACAGCAATGTATGAGTAACAATACAATTGGAGCAACCCTCAAAAATGTGGCTAGGGTTTTGTTTATATACCTAGGGTAAAAACATAAAACCCAAAACGTTTAATGAAGTAGGGTTGAGTTGGAAATTCTGCAGAAAATTCAACTTGTGCGATTTTCGATCGATCGAGTCTAATCTTCGATCGATTGAGCCAGGCCGAAAGTCCCAAGTACTTCTACAGCCACTCGATTCCAACTTTACAATAATAAACCAACTTTGAGCAAGCCTAAATAAGACTAAATACTGTGTTTTGATCATGGTTTGCCAACATTACACATTAGAGTTCTAAATACATAAAATCCTAAGACCTTAGAACCTAACAGAAAATAAAGGCTATTCATGCTACGAGGCTGAGCAAGTTACAGGTTGCATGCTACGTGGGCTAAGCCGATTATAAAGCTAACTTAAGAGAAGAGAGCTTGCCATGAAGTAAAGATTCAACCCAAAGAAGTAGAACACCCAGCCCAGGCATGTACTCAAGAAGAAGCCAAGATGCAATCCAACATGGTTGTAGTTTGCTAGGAAAGAAACGCTTACAATCAAGCCATGAGTTGTCCATATCACAAAAGAAATACAAGTCAGTGTGTAAAGCTAGGCCACGGAGTCCCTTGCATGTGCGTAGCTTGGAAATATGAATTCCTTATTCTGATTGTATTAGGAATATAGGACAAAAATGGGTAACTAAACATAAATATTCTACTATATAGTTAACAGGCAATGTTTACAAACTATATCTTTTACTAGCATCTCGAGTCTAAGAGACTTGATTTTGGCCTATAAATCTAGTCTCAAAGACCCGATTTTTATGGTCTAATCACGTCTGATGTGACATCTTTTTTTACGTGGTGACCACTTAAAAATTGAGTCTTTAAAACTCAATTTATAAACAAAAAAATTAAAAAAATTTTAAGTCTAATGCAGCCTCACCACACCGGATCACATCAGATCAGAGAGAGAGAAAGAGTCAGATTAGAGAGAGAGGAAGACCAAACTAGATCAGATCAGAGAGAGAGAGAAAGTCAGATCAGAGAGAGAGAAAGAGCTCGCGCGGTGCGAGGCCTGGGTCGCGCGGCCCTGGGGCTCGCAGCAACCTGGGTTGCGCAGCCCTGGGGCTCGCCGTGGCCTAAGTTGTGCCGGCCCTAGGGCTCGCGGCGACCTCCTTTTTCTTCGGCCTTTTTTTTTTTTTTTTTTTTTTTTTTTTTCACTTCTGGCTCTGATTTCTTTTTCCCTGATGCTGCTATTTTGTTATATATGGGCTTTATAATCGAGTCTCAGAGACTTGATTTCATGTGACAGCCACGTGGAAAAAGTGCCAACTCAGACCTGATCAAACATAAAAATCGACCCTTAAAGACTCGATTTATAGACCCTAAATCGAGTCTTTTTAGACTCGAGATGCTAGTAAAAATATAGTTTGTAAATATTGCCTGCTAACTATATAGTTGGACATTTACACTTAGTTACCCATTTTTGCCGGAATATAGCATAGTGTAAGGTGGCTATTTTCATATATAAACTCTAGGTTAGTTTTGTTTAAGAGGATGGCAGGGGGCTGAACATATAGAGGCAGCTATCTCTTTTTTTTTTTTTTTTTTTTTTTTTTTTTTTTTTTTTATGACAGTTAGTTTTATTTTATTTTGTCTAGTCTAATGTTTAGTATTTTATTTTTATATTTTCTTTTAATTACTATGAGTAGCTAAATTTATAAATTAAGGTGAAGGATGAAACCTTGTTAAGAATTATCAATATTGTTTATGTAATTTGATTTTTCCCACAATAGTTGTTTTTAATGATTTAAATTGTTCTTGCTTTATATCAATTGACTAAGATGAGATTCTAAATATGAGTTTAATCATGTTTTTCTCATGATTTGGGATTTGTCTTAATTAATTGAACACTTGGTTTATTATTTCTTGATTTTAAAATTGGATATCTCTTGTGATTTGTTTGGCTACGGATACAATTGATGATTTGATTTTATACTTAAGAAGTGAAGAAGAACATGCTTTAGATATTTAAATAGAAGTTTTAATGATAATATTTTCCATGGTAGTAAGATTGATTTCTAGATTATCATGCAGTAGTTGGAAAAAATTAATAATCGTAAATATATGCTGATATGAATTAACAAGACGGATTCCAAAACCTTAATTCCTTTCTCTAGATTGTTTACATCCCTTTACTACTTTATATTATATCTTCGCTTAGTTTAATTATTTGCTTAGTATATTTTATTGCAAACAACCAATTTTTATTAAACTAGATTAGGATTAATTTGGTTAAGATTTGATTAATTTTCCTACATTCATTCAAGTCCCTGTGAGTTCGACCTCATTTTTGTCAAACTATACTTCAGTATAGTTCACACACTTGTCAGTATTTTAAAATTTCACAACACTTTACATTCATATGAAATTGTGTTGAAAAACATGACGTATAGAACACCAAAAATTGAATAGACATCCTATAAAATAAATTTAAAATATTATTATATGTATCATTTCCCTTTTACTCATGATTTTAAAGATGAAAAGGCAAAGTTAAAAAACTTAGATGGAACCATTGTATTGAAAATAAAAAAAAGTAAATTACAAAGTTGGTTCTTATCATCTACATCATATTTTAATTTGGTCTCTAACTTTTTAATTGTATCAATTTGGTCCCTAACCTTTTTAGTGTAGTATTCAAGAGAGTCAATCTTGTACCGGAGGTTGTACCAGTTTGGCCAAGAGAACGATATGTTTCAGTACCAATCGGTATCGATGTACTGTTTCAGGTGTACTGCTTTATATATATATATATATATATATATATCATAAAAATAAAAGTTTACCATAAAACATTACATTAATTCAAATCAAATTATTCATGGGTTTAGACATGGTTGTCAAAATCACGATCTGGATCGTACGATCGCATGATTTTATGATCCCACCTCACCGAAACATTTAGAATTGCATTAGAATCGTATGGGATCCTACCAATTCTACAGATCCTACCAAAACATTAGTTTTTTTTTTTTTTTTTTGTGGGATAAATTTTTGGTTTTAATGAAGGTTTAAGGTTTTTTATTTTTCTATGTTGTGATGGTATGACTTTTATTTATTTTTATATACATATGTTAACCTAAGTAAATGTTTTCTAGTTTCTAGTTCACTTGTAATCAAAATAAATGAATACTTAATCATTTCTAAATGAAAATTTTATATTGGCTTTGCTACCTTTTAAGCTATAATATTGTTAAATTTGTTTGATCAATATACTAATTTGTGTTCTAATATTACTAAAATATTTTTCTTGTCTATAATTTTATTAGTATGCTTGTATTTGTATATTGATTGATTGATTTTTTTTTTTTTTTAGCATGCTCTGTAATTGTTGTTGAGTGGTATAACTTAAATAGTTGAGTGTAAAGTTATATTTAATCTCTTTTGCAGCTCTAATATACAAATATACAATGTCTACATAGATGATGAAATGAATGATGATGATTAGGACGGTGGTTGTAAGAACCATAAAATGGGAATAATTCACTTCAAATTAATATTCATCTTGCTTTTAGATTTCATATTTTAGTAAGCTATTTTCTATTTGATAACTTATTTTGAATTTTAAACTTGGAACTTGGAACTTAGAACTTGCAAAATATTTCCATATGTGTTGATAAATATTTTGGTCTTTGGTTGCTAATCAAACATTTATTTAAATTTTAGATACATTGGATCAAAACTTATATATATATATTGGTTTCATTAATATAGACGTAGTGATGTATGACATGCAAATTGCATCATATGATGCAAATCTTTGTTTTTTATGGATGAATTCACAATTTACGTGATTATTCAACATATAAAATCATTATCAATGTGTTTTTTTACTTTAAATTTGAAAATATGTAGGATCTTACGATCTACGATCTGATCTGATCCTACGACCCACAATGCCACCTACCTTTCACGATCCTACGTAAGATCCCAATTTTAACAACCTTGGATTTAGACTTTAGCATCAACTAAGAGGAAATATATATATATATATATATATATAAACAGAAAGCTTAATTGTTCATTATACATTAAGAAAAAAAAATACAAAATTTTACCTATTCTGCAGCTTCTAGCTTCAGCTTAGATGAGGTTTAAGAAACCAAATCTCAAATTGAGATGAACTGAGAGAGAAAGAGAGACCAAGAGATACTATGAGAGAAAGAAAGACCTAGAGATTGAGAGAGTGGTTTGGTCGTTAAAAAAACAATTACAAAACATTAAAAGAAAAAAAAAAAAAGCTTTTTTCTATTCCGGCCGTTGTGCCTAGTACACGACCAGTACACTCGGTATTTAAACTAGTACAAATGTTGGCGTTTCTGTATTGGTGCACATACCGGTACAGTACCTACTGACCGTATCGGCTGGTACAGTATAGTATCCTCTTTCTTGGTAGTATCAATTTAGTCATTGCCGTTATTCATTGAATGAAAAAAACTGGTGTGTCAAACAAAACATAGAAAAATTATTTTTCATGTCACATCATTTGCCAATTGTACCACCATGTCAATTAAAAATATAAAAAAAAACTCAAATTAGAATTGAGACGTGTGACCACCAAAATCAGGTTATATGGCTTCATTGAGTTCGTATCAATGCAGAAACAGAGAGCTCAACAAGACCATATAGTTTGTGTTATGCCCAGTTGATTTGAATTTTTCTATCATCTCATGTGTCAACCAATCAAATGATTTAGATATTAGTCAAATTTCTTTTTCTACAATTTTTCAGCAATTAAACAAAGCTTAGAGAAGTATTAAATGTAAATTTTACATGATATCAATTTGCATCAAGTCCCTCCATAATAACAGTGTCTATGAATGACTCTTTGAGATTAACCAAGTTAATATTATATTGGTGTTGGATTGGCTGGAATTTTGATCTTAAGTTTTGTGATTTAGGTATGAGTGACCCTCAAAAGAAGAATATTTATATCAATATGGTGAGGAAGGCTTAAAAGATATGCCGCCACCTGGCAGTGGTAGGTTCTTATATGGAAATGGTTGTGGGGGGAATAGGTTTAACCCTAGGAATGTAGAGGACATTTTTGTGGAATTCTTTGGAAGTAGCCTGTCTGGATTAAGTTCATCAGGACCTAGGAGGTCTATGAGGTTCTAGTCAGATGGTTTAGGGATTTTAGGGGAGATGAGTTAGGGATTTTGTTTGTCATGTGTCTCAATTTTAATTTTTAATTTTTTTTAATTAACGTGGCAGTATAATTGGTAGATGATGTGTTATGGAAAATAAATTTTTTATTATTTCATTTGAGATATTAGTCTTTTCCATCTAAAAGATAACAGCATGGATTGAATTAACATAACACTAAAAAGGTTGGGAACCAAATTAACCCAATTGAGAGGTTAGGGACTAAATTGAGATATGGTGTTGTAGAGAGGGAAAATTCCCGACCTATCACAAGCTGACACGTCACACTACCAAGTCCACAAAATACAGCCAATTACAAAGCGCCACATATTGCTGCTAGGTTTTGCTATCACTATTCAGAAACCAATAGAAATTTGCCAAGTATCATACAAGAACCAATCATGCATCAGCTCGTGTAAGCGATGACATAAGTAGTCTCGCACGTGTAAGCGATGACACAATCAGTCCAGCATGTGCAGGCAATGACATAAGCAGACCAATCAAGCTCTGCCACGTGTCACCAATCAGACTCCGCCACGTGTCGCTTACCTACCCCAAAACTCCTATAAATAGAAGCCTTCCTAAGCCATTAGGAGGATACAAAACCATTTGAAGCACTCAGAAGTCCAGAAGCTCTGCCGGAACCAAGCTCTAAAGCCTCCAAGAACTTCAAGAACTTCAACTTCGAATACGAAGAACATTCGAAGAGAAATCATCCAAATCATCCGCCTAGATCCAAAAGTCTGCGGGAATCAAGCCTAAAGTGTCCGAAAACATCAACAAATCACAAATCAGTGAAGCTCTACGGATTCAAGCCTCTAAAGCCCCGAAGAACTTCCACCACAAACCTTCAAGTACGAAGAACATTCAAAGAGGAATCATCCAAATCATATTCCTAAATCTCAAAGTTCACTGGAATCAAGCTCAAAAGCCTCCAGAAACCTCAACAAATCATAAATCAGCGAAGCTCTACGGATCAAGCCTCTAAAGCCCCGAAGAACTTCCACCACAAACCTTCAAGTACGAAGAACATTCAAAGAGGAATCATCCAAATCATATTCCTAAATCTCAAAGTTCACTGGAATCAAGCTCAAAAGCCTCCAGAAACCTCAACAAATCATAAATCAGCGAAGCTCTACGGATCAAGCCTCTAAAGCCCCGAAGAACTTCCACCACAAACCTTCGAAGACGAAGAACGCACCACGAACACGAAGAACACACGAAGAACACGAAGAACGTGAAGAACAAAGGATTTCTAACAAGCTCATAGCCAGAGATTCATTGTAATTCCGTTTCAACAATCTTCGATCCATCCTTCAACCAAATTGAAGGATACTTTGTGTTCAAGTGAAAATCACATTACCACAAATCCAATTAACAAGTCTTTCAAGGAGATCGAATCAGAGGATCACTCTTTTGTAATTACAGAGAATTGTACCACACATATATTCAATACAAATTCGCATTTGTGACACTATTTTACTTGTTTGACTTATTTCGAACCGAGAAATTTAGTCGTCCACATATTCTGGCACGCCCGGTGGGACTTCTCTGCCTCTCATCTCATTCTCCTTCAAAGAAAGAAATCTTCATCATCTTGCTACCAGCTCAAATGGCCTCTAGCAAGAACATCCAAGCTTCAATAGCTACTTCAACTAAACTTGGTACGGCTACCACCAACAACTACATTGGTGTAATCAATTGTAGCCAACCCAAAGCAAATAATCAACTTCAATCTCAATCAACCAAGGAAGCCAAGGTCCAGACAATCATCTCCTTAGACCCTCTTGCAAGAAACAAGGTCATCAACAAGGACGTCTCCACCTTGGAACACCTCAAGTATGGGGGCAAATCCCCTTCTTCCTTCACAAGAAGTTGGTCACACGATCTTTCTCCCATCAAAGGGAACCCAAAAAATGAGATTTCATGTGCTCACTTCAATTCACTTCCTTCTCCATCATCTTGGGAAGTTGTGTCAGTCATGATGACTAACACCTCTACAATGGAAGAAAAGATGGTTGAAATGGAACAAAGGGTCGTCCTTCTCACAAAAGCACTTGAAGATAAGGACCTCCAAATTGCAACTTTAATGAACAAACTCGAAGTACAAGATCTTGGTGAATCAAGCCATGGTCATAAATTCGCATCTGCAAAGGATGACGAAGGGAGAGAAATTGAAAACACTCCCCGACGAGAACAATCTACTTCGGTTGCTTCGTTGTCAGTCCAACAATTACAAGACATGATAACAAATACCATCCGAGCACAATATGGAGGTTCTTCTACAAGTTCTCTCACATATTCAAAACCCTACACAAAGCGCATCGACAACGTGAGGATGCCAAATGGGTATCAACCCCCCAAGTTCTTGCAGTTTGATGGCCATGGAAATCCTAAGCAACACATTGCTCACTTTGTAGAAACTTGTGAGAACGCAGGGACTCAATGAGGCCTCCTTGTAAAGCAATTTGTCCGTTCGCTCAAAGGAAATGCCTTTGATTGGTATACAGACTTAGAACCCGAGTCAATCGACAGTTGGCAACAACTCGAAAGAGAGTTTCTTGACCGATTCTATAGCACGCGTCGTACAGTAAGCATGATAGAGCTTACTAATACCAAACAGTGGAAAGATGAGCCCGTCATTGATTACATCAATCGGTGGCGTTCTTTGAGTCTAGATTGCAAGGATAGACTTTCTGAAATTTTTGCTATAGAGATGTGCATCCAAAGCATGCATTGGGGACTTCTTTACATCCTTCAAGGGATAAAGCCTCGAACATTTGAAGAGTTGGCAACTCGTGCGCATGATATGGAGTTGAGCATTGCTACCCATGGAAGTACAAATCCTCCCATACTTAAGGAAAGCAAAAAGGAAGTAAGGAGGAATGATAGGAATGCAAAAGTCAGCCTCAACAACCCAATGGTTGTTAACACTGTCAAAGTCAAGGTTCCAAGAAGAGGAGCGAAGGCAAATGAAAAACAGTTTGAAGGATGGCAAAAGAACGAAGTGCGTCGCCTGACTTTTAAGGAACGTGAGCAAAAAGCATATCCGTTCCCCGATGAAGATGTGCCAAACATCTTAGAACAACTATTGCAATTAAAGCTGATTGAATTGCCAGAATGCAGGCGACCAGAAGACATAGGGAAAATTGACGACCCTAACTATTGCAAATATCATCGCATCATTGGCCATCCAATCCAAAAATGCTTCGTCTTCAAAGAACAAATCATGAAGCTTGCCAAAGAAAACAAGATTGATCTAGACTTTGATGAAGTTGTCAAGTCAAACCATGTGACCGTTGCTTGTGATGTACTTCCAACTCTCAAGCAGGGGGCAAACACCAACGAAGCTTACAAATTGATTGACAATGATGGCATGAGGATCGGCCCCATCAATGGGAAGTTCCTTAAACACTTCTATGCTTAAACATCAAGGATTACTCCTCGGCAAGAGCTTAAACTGCCCACTGTAATGCTGCAAGGGTACATGATGTCTTCCCATTACCTTTGAAAGCATACCAATAAAGAGAAATTAATCCCACTCCATGTCACCAATTGCTAGTGTGGTGTAGTGGTTGGATGCCCAAGTCGCCCTTGAGAGGTCTCGGGTTCGATTAGTGGTGATACCCACTATTACACACTGTGCCCTCCTTTTTTCCAAAAGGAAAATATCAAAAAAAATCATCAAAAAAAAAATTATTATAAAAAAAAAAAAAATGTTGAACTACGTGATGACTTGATCCCTCTCCGGGGTACGTAGGCAGCTTCGTGCTTGTCACTAAGTTCAATCACATGAAAAGAAGAAGGATTGTCAGTCTGGCTTGAAGAATTTTGCAATGGCTGTCAATATGCTTTTAAGGTCCTTTTGGTCAGCAAGACATTACTTGAAGGTAGTCAACTACTCAATAGGATGATCGAAAATCGTTGTAGTCAAAGATGAAGACTGCAAGGAGTTGATGTTGCTTACTTGTCCTTGAAATGATGATGAACATAAGTTGATTCTTGGTTGTGGAGTAAAATAAAATCTTCAACCACTTTTGCAAGAAATGAAGTCTGCATGGCATTGCCTATCTTCTATGGACACTCTCCCACGTTTCTGAAGTATGTTTTGCATCACTTATCTCCTGGGGGCATCTTCTTGTACCTTGCAAGTCTAAGCTACATCGTCCCTCCTCTAAGTTGTGTCACTTCATAGCTCTAGAATTTAAACCACATCATCTCCCTTCTGAGTGGTGTCGTTTCACATCATATTTCTGAAATCTGGATGTCGTCATCTTCCTCCAGAATAATGATAGATTATTGGTGTTGCATCACTTTGCTTCTATAGGCATGTTCGTGCAATGTTGAGTTGTTGGTGGCATTTCCTTGCATCTTCAAAATCTTGATAGGGACTCTTTGCATCTTCAAGATTTAGTTGGCATCTCCTTACATCTTTAAAAGTCTTGATAGGGACTCCTTGCATTTTCAACGTCTTGAAATCCCGATGTCTAGCTATAGTGCTACGTATCCTCAATGTCTGAGCTATGTTGCCTCTGAAAATTGATGTTGTTGTAGCTTTATTATAAGGTCAATATTGGTGCAACTTCAATGCGACTTCGATGCAAATAAAGTGTTGATGTGGCTTCATGACAAAGATGAATGCTCGCATGGCTTTGGTACGAGTGAAGTGTTGACACGACAAAAATGAATGTCGGCACGGCTTCAATGCAGCTTCATTGTGAAGATCTTCATGACAAAGATGAATGTTGGCACAGCTTCGATGTAAATGAAGCATTGATGTGGTTTCATGGCAAGAACGAGTATTGGCACGACTTCGGTGTGAATGAAGTGTTGACATAGCTTCACGACAAAGATGAATGTTGGCACGACTTTAGTGCAAGTGGAGTGTTGATGTAGCTTCATGGTAAAGACGGACGTTGGTGCAACTTTAATGTGAATACAAGTGCTAATATGGAGTGTTGACATGGCTTCATGACAAAGATGAACGTTGGCACGGTTTCGGTACGAATAACGTGTTGACATTACTTCATGGCAAAGATGAATGTTGTCCCGACTTCGGTGCAAATAATGGTGTGACTTCGTAGCAGATCTTCATGAGAAAGGTGAGTGTTGGCATGGCTTCGACGCGAATGAAATATTGGCATGGCTTCAGTACAAGAACGAGTGCTGGCACGGCTTCATGATAAAGACTCTTGATGTTGCTACATTGCAAAGACTCTTGAGATGACTGCATTGAAAAGACAAGTGTTGCTACAGTATAATTGTCAAGACAAAGGCTCGTACAACTTCAAAGTCAAATGCTAGTAATAGCATCATTGAATCATGAACACCTTTGATAACGTTGTTGCTTAGATAACTGTTGCTATGAGAACGTCAAGGATGGAGGCAAACATCACTATAAGAACGTTGGTGTAAGCCTCGACGTTAAAGCCCAAAGAATAAAGGAAAGCATGCTGCATGACAAAAACAAACAGCAACAAAGAACTTGTCAGTAGAAAATCTCATGGTATATCTCAACCAAAAAAAAAAAAAATCGATAAAGAGAGAGCTTCAATTTTAATCTCTAGCCTGTAAACAAAAAAAAAAAAAAAAAAAAATTTCCCTGCATAATTTCTCTACACTTAGTATTATGCTACTCATGGAAACTTTGCTTGTGCAATTTAGTACATACCCCGGATGGCCTTATATAGAGGGTTGTGGAGCTCAAAGTCAAATTTTGCAAACTCATGGTCAGGGAAGTCTGCACCAAACCTTGGAAAAAAAAAAGAGTGTCCATAAATGCATCATGCTGTCAGAAAGAAACTATTGCACATTCTAGATTGTATATTGCTCAAAGTGATTGTGCTACCGACCTTAAAAACAGAAAGACATTTGCTGATTAGTCAACCTGCCCGAAATTTCAAGCACTGTCAGAACCACAATGAAGACCAAAATGGCAATAATTCCAGCAATGCCAGCCGTATCCTCTTCTAGATTTCTAAAACTTCTAACAAGATTTCACAAAACTGACCCTACAGAAGTCTCAAACGGCCCTCGATCTAAAAATCCAAGAAAGATCATCATCAACGGAGCTACCACGCGCCGCCACGCGCCGCCATAATTTCTCAATGAACCGCGGCCTAGTCCTTCAAATCTGTGCAAATCTGCCTATAGATTTAAAAAAATGACAATACCATGGTCTTCTACAGCCTTAGAGCAATAGAACCCGAAAATTTTGGGGCCAAAAGAGCTTCCACGCGCTGCCACGCGCCTCTAGAAGCTCCGGCAAACGCTGCGTCAACGTACACGCGCCTCCATCAGTTCACACGCGCGCGCACGCGCCGGTAGCACTTCCCCATGCGCCACGCGCTTCCACGCGCTACATGCAGGCACGAGCCCTCAGCTCTATAACGTCATCAATGACGTCATCCTCCACTATCCGGCTTGACCCAGCTGCCCAGATCCGACCCGGTTTGACCCTGACCCTGTCCGAACCACCAAAAAAAAAAAAGAAAAAAAAAAGAAAAAAAGAAAAAAAAAGAGCTTTAATCAAGTTAGACCTTTGACTTTGACCAAAAAGTCAAAATTTTCAAGACGGGACTGTCCCACTCAGTTTTTCGAGTACATTCCAATTTTGGGATCCGTTTCTTCATTCGAAGCTCGGAAGTTGTGCAAACGACCAATTTCTAAAACGTTGACTTTTGCGTAAATGTTGACCAAAAGTCAAAATTTTTAAGATGGACCTATCTTGCTCAATTTTTCGCGTACATTCCAATTTTGGAGTCCGTTCCATCATTTGAGACTCGAAAATTACACAAATACCTCAATTCCAAACTAGTTGATTTTTGTGTTGAATTCAACCCAAAGTCAAGATTTTCGAGCCAGACTTGTCTTGCATAGTTTTTCGTGACTTGGAAATCACCAATCTAATTCATATCTCTGAAGCACTGACAATGTCCAAAACTAAAGCTCTCGATATCAAAATTTGAGATTCATCAATCTAGTTTGAATCCCCTTAAGGTTATTCTCCAGACTTCATCAAGACTTCTCTTTCAAAGTACATATAAACTCTCACAAGTGTGTCTTGAATTTGAAATTACATCGGGTCACCTGTCCAACCTACAATTCCCCTTTCGGTGCCAAACATTCCCACCTACCATTCTTCATCTCTCTCACCTACCGTTTTCGTTCCCTACCGGTCTCAAACCTACCATTCTTATCCACCGGTCTCACCAAAAATTCATATCCGCCATTCTCAACTATCCATCCACCATTCTTCGTCTCTTCGCTATAAATAGAAGGGCCGGATTCATCAAGAACTCATCAAGAAAAAACACACTGAGTTATGAAATGAAGATTTGCTTCTTTCAAATTTTCAAGTCCTCTTTCTCACAGCCATTTCTCACTATAGCTTCATCATCCTCAATACCTAGCAACCAATATTGCTTCGTAATCATCTTGAACTCAACCTTCTCATGGTTCAGTAAAAAACCGCCTCACAACATCATTGTAGTTTTGAGATCCAGAAAAACTTTGTTTCTCCACTTAACGACTACATTTGTCCATAAAATTTCTCATAACATAGCCCGTATCATTGTTCCTTGTAGTCTCAGATCTACCCAATCAAGAGATCTGAGGCCAACTGAATCTCCCGTACCCTAACTCAAGGAGCTTCCTAACTGCTTTGAAAACTCCATAGTCCTTCTCAAGTTGTTTAGTCTTACAGCAAAGGTAGAGGTTCGGAACAAACATCTTTCATTTTGTTGTGCTTTCCCAACAAGTGTCAATAGGTGAGCTCATCAGAGTTCAGCCTTTAGGGCTAGTAAATGGTCACCAGAGCCTTATTCCATGTCCCCACCACTATGGGACTCAAAGGTCATCGTTGCTAGTACCTCAAAATGCACTTTCTGGAATTACTCCAACTTAAATTCAACTTGAAGTATTTCAGAATGAATTTTTCTGAAATTACTTCAACTTAACATCTGTCAGTATGGTCCCATTACGCACGCACATTCAATGACCTACTGTCAGAACCCATGCAAACATACAGCCATCCCATTTTCAAAGGTGTATCTCCTAGAAACACCTACACCAGAGGGTCCTCGACATACAGGATCAGAACCATGGTGGCGTATGTTTCACCCATTCGCTTTGCTTCATCCCCGTCTTCTTCACCACCAACACCGTCATCTCCAGAATCCATAAGCTTCTGAGATTACCTCAACCTGGGTAAAACGATGATGCAAGCGCACTCAACCACTTTCCCACATGGCCTCGCCGTAATCCGAAGTATACTCTTTTGATATAACTTCACCAGCGGTTCTTAAAAACACGAGGCTAGCCCCATGACTCTGCATGCTGTAGCCAGCCACCATCCTCGCGTCTTCCCCATCTTCTACACCATGTGATCGCCGCTAACGATCCAAAAACACTCTTCTGAAGTTACTTCAACTTAACCTCTGCTAAGAAGGCTCAGTCATGCAAGTACATTCAAATACAGGCAGACCCCTTTTCGGTCTTATCAAATCCTTTCATATGGATGGGTCTACTCCTCAGAAATTATCTCATCCTGCTGAAAGCTCCGCCATCTTCAATTACTTCATTTGAAAAGCCAAGAGTGAAAGTCTGTTTTCGAAACTCATTCTCACACTACACCCTGAAACTGTGTGTGTGAACGAGTCTCGAGGGGGCATTTGTAGAGAGAGAAAATTTTCGACCTATCACAAGCTGACACGTCATACTACCAAGTCCACAAAATACAGCCAATTACAAAGCGTCACATATTGCTGCTAGGTTTTGCTATCACTATTCAGAAACCAATAGAAATTTGCCAAGTATCATACAAGAACCAATCATGCATCAGCTCATGTAAGCGATGACATAAGTAGTCTCGCACGTGTAAGCGATGACACAATCAGTCCAGCATGTGCAGGCGATGACATAAGCAGACCAATCAAGCTCTGCCACGTGTCACCAATCAGACTCCGCCACGTGTCGCTTACCTACCCCAAAACTCCTATAAATAGAAGCCTTCCTAAGCCATTAGGAGGACACAAAACCATTTGAAGCACTCAAAAGTCCAGAAGCTCTGCCGGAACCAAGCTCTAAAGCCTCCAAGAACTTCAAGAACTTCAACTTCGAATACGAAGAACATTCGAAGAGAAATCATCCAAATCATCCGCCTAGATCCAAAAGTCTGCGGGAATCAAGCCTAAAGTGTCCGAAAACATCAACAAATCACAAATCAGTGAAGCTCTATGGATTCAAGCCTCTAAAGCCCCGAAGAACTTCCACCACAAATCCAAGAACATGAAGAACACGAAGAACGTGAAGAACAAAGGATTTCTAACAAGCTCATAGCCAGAGATTCATTGTAATTCCGTTTCAGCAATCTTTGATCCATCCCTCAACCAAATTGAAGGATACTTTGTGTTTAAGTCAAAATCACATTACCACAAATTCAATTAACAAGTCTTGCAAGGAGATCGAATCAGAGGATAACTCTTTTGTAATCACAGAGAATTGTACCACACAATCATCAATATAAATTCGCACTTGTGAAACTATTTTACTCGTTTGACTTTATTTCGAATCGAGAAATTTAGTCGTCTACAGGTGTAAAGAATAAAGACCAACTTTGTAATTTACCCAAATAAAAATAAATAAATAAAAGCTACCCAACTTAATTTGTGAAGTAGATAAAAATGATAAGAGAAGGAAAAAAAAAATAAAGAAGGTGTGGTGCTAAAGAAGGAAATTAGGGAGAGTTAGAATAAAAAATCCATGTATGTGTGCATTCTTGTATGTGGAGAGAGAGAGAGAGAGAGAGAGAGAGAGAGAGAGAGGCTATGATGTACTTGCCAAATCTAAAATTCGAGCAAGTTAGAGCAAGTCACTAACGTTCCATTTGTTTCAATGAAAAACCTTATATAAAGATAGTTTTTCATATCTTCTAGTGTTTAGTAGTATAAAAAAAAATGAGTTTAAAAAAAAAAAAAAAACTATCTTTAGTCAATTGAAAAAAGCATGACTTATTTTTAGAAATTGTTTTCCATTAATTTTTTTTGAATATCGCTTAGATCTTCCTATTTTTAAGATATCCATAATAACAATGTAATAAATATCTTGCAAATTTTATGCCTGGTCCATTTTCTTCTCTTTCGTAGTCAAGTAGGTGTAAAAACACACTTAAACTCACTGATGGAGTAACAAACACTTTAGGAAGAAAACAGAGAAAGAGATAAGACTGAACAAACTCTAGTATTATTGACAAGAAAGAATACAATGCAGTTATGAGTCTCTAATACAAAATATATAGCTAATAGTGGAGAGAGAAAGAATAGAGAGAGAGCGCGAGAAAGGTAGAGACAATTACAATAGCTATACACATGCAATAACAGAAATACACACGTGAGATAACTAACTCTTTCAAAATTGATAATTCATGTAACATAGGAATGACACCATTTAGATCAATGAGAAACAATGACATTTGGCTTTAGGCGTGTTTTATGTTTAACAATTTGTACTGACGACACCGTTTTGGGAGTAACCATTGGAACAGTAACCTTTCTTCGTCATTTGAATGTTCAGAAGCACTCCTACTATTTTCATCTCCCCTCAAACAAAAGGGGAATTTCCACATGAGTTTGGAAGTAAGCCAATGAAACCTGGGAGAAGGAAGACCATTGGTAAACAAATCAGCAAGTTGATCATGGGTGGAGATGAATTTAACCATCTAATCATGCCTGAGCACTTTCTCACGAACAAAATGATAATCAACTTCAATGTGTTTGGTCCAAGCATAAAACACAGGATTGGATGCAATGGCCAAAGCATTGACATTATCACACCAAAGAAGTGGGGGTTGAGGAAAGAAAATGCCAAAATCACGAAAGAGCATTCTAATCCAATACAATTCATCTGCTGTGGAAGCTAATGCACGATACTTAGCTTCAGTGGATGAACGAGACACAATAGCTTGCTTTTTAGCAGACCATGTGATAGGACAATTGCCAAAAAAGACCACAATACTAGTGATTGGATGCCTGTCCACAGGATCTCTAGCCCAATTTGCATCACTATAGGCAGATAAAGAAGTGGGACTTGGAGTAAAGGCAAGACCAAAATGGAGAGTGCCTTGAAGATATCTAAGAATCCTCTTGGCAACTTGAAGATGGTTCTGAGTAAAACTGCTCATGTATTGACAGGCTTGTTGAACAGCAAAGGAGAGATCTAGTCTAGTGAAAGTGAGGTATTGCAAAGCACGAACCAAACTCCTATAGGATTTAGGATCAGGCAAAAGAGGGCTATCATTAGGAAGAAGATGATGATTAGGTGAACAAGGAGTTTTACAAGGCTTACAGTCAATCATAGCAAATCTTTGAAGCAAATCAGAAGCATACTTGGTCTGATGCACAAAAAGACCAGTAGAAGTATAATCAATCTGAAGACCAAGGAAATAGTGAAGTAGTCCAAGATCCTTGAGATCAAAGTCAATGCCCAAAAGCTTGATAATAGAAGAGACAAATGAAGAACTATTGCCTATGACAATAATGTCATCCACATAGAGCAAGAGATACACAAGAAAAGAACCATGCCTCAAAATGAAGAGATTACCATCAACTGTAGAAGCAAAAAATCCAATATGGAGCAATTGTGAAGTAAACCTCTCAAACCAAGCTCTAGGGGCTAGCTTGAGACCATAAAGGGCCTTATGAAGAAGGCAAACATATCTTGGAAAAGCAGGATCAACATATCCTTGAGGTTGAACCATATAGACCTCTTCCTTAAGAATACCATGTAGAAAAGCATTACTAACATCTAGTTGCCTTAAATCCTAACCATTGTTCACAGCCAAAGCAAGAAGAAGTCTAACAATAGTAGGCTTAACCACTGGACTAAAGGTTTCATCATAATCCAAACCAAACTAGTGAAGGTACCCTCTAGCCACCAACCTAGCTTTGTACCTTGCAATTGAGCCATCACTATGCCTCTTTAGTTTATGAACCCACTTACATGTAATAATATTCTTATGAGGAGGAAGAGGAACCAAGGACCATGTATGTTGCTTTTGTAAGGAATGAATGGCAGCTACGCACTGAGGATGTTTAGAGGCAATGGCAAAGGAAGGAGGTTCTGTCACAGAATAATCACATTGAACCTACATAACCTTAGGCTTATAGATACTATGCTTAGACCTTGTAATCATAGGATGGGAATTACTAGAAGTAGGAACAAGGGCAGTGGACTTAGGAACTGAAGAAGAAGAAGAAGAGGGAAGTACAAGATATGCAATGACAGATAAGGTAGGTGGTGTTGGGACAACAACAGATGAAAGAGTGTGTATAGAAGGAGGAACAACAGGAATAGGACAAGAAGCATAAAGAAAGGAAGGAATGAGGGAAAAGGTTAAATTAGAAGCAGGAGGAAAAGAATTAGAAGTATCAAAAACAACAGATGGAAAGGTGATTAAAGGTGAATCAGACTGAGGAAACCAACTAGACAAGAATGAAGAAAAGGGAATATGGGAATCGGTAAAAGCAGAATCATGAGCAAAAGGAAAAAGAGATTCATTAAACAAGACATAAAAAGCAATATAGATTTATTAGAAGTAGGATCTAAGCAGATATACTCTTTAAACAAAGGAGGATAACTAAGACAAACACAAGGTTTGGACCTAGGCTGCAACTTATTTTTGTTAAATGGCCTAAGATAAGGGTAGCAAGCACACCCAAATGCTTTAAGAGCATGAAGAGGTGGAGATTTAGAGTAAAGTTTTTCCTAAGGAGAGTGAAAATCTAGAATTGAAGAGGGAAGTCTATTGATAAGGTTGGTAGCAGTAGAAAAGGCATATGACCAATAATTATAAGGGAGATGGGATTGATAAAGAAGAGCTAGGCCTGTTTCAACAACATGCTTGTGTTTCCTTTCAGAAACACCATTTTGCTCAGGTGTGTGAGGACATGAGGTTTGATGAAGAATACCATTAGGAGAATAGAAGGATTGAAACTCAACATTAGTATATTCATATCCATTGTCAGATCTTAGAATCTTAAGTTTAGAATTATGTTGAGTTTCAACCAGAGACTTGAAATGCTTAAAAATAGATAGAACTTCACTCTTATGCTTAAAAGAAACATCCAAGTGAAACGAGTGTAATCATCAACAAAAAGCACATAGTAATTAAAGCCAAGCAAAGAAGTAATAGGAGAAGGACCCCAAACATCACTGTGCACAATTTCAATAACTAATGTGGATACAATTGGAGTTTTATTCAAATGAAGTTTGTGAATCTTAGCACTTATACAAGATTCACAAGAGGAACAAACCTCATCAATCATTGACAAAGAACGTGAAGAAAATACATTCTTAAGAGCTTAATATAAAAGCCTAGAACTTGGATGTCCAAGTCTATGATGCCAAAGCAGAAGTTGTTGTGGTTTAACAAACATAGAGGTAGAATTCTTGAGGTGACTTAAGGTTGGAGATGAAGACAGTTCAGAGAGTGATGGAATGGGATAGACCCCATCTTTACTCAACCCTGCATAGAGGATCTTCCCCGAGGGCAAATCCTGAATTAAGAACTTATTTCGATCAAAATAAAAAAACGCTTTATTTTGGAGACAAAGCTTATGAACAGACAAAAGATTAGAAGCAAGGTCAGGCACTCTTAAGATATTATCAAGCCTAAAATTATGAGTTAAGGTTTGAAGCTCACCATTACCAATGTGAGTGACAGGCAGTTCTTGACCATTGCCTACTGCGACAATTTCATTACCTTGAATTGATTGTTGATGAAGAGAGAGTTATGACAAATTAGGAGTTACATGATCTGAACAACCTGTGCCAGTGAGCCAAGAATTGGAAGCTTGAAGACTTAGCTTGATTGACATGTTGAAATTGAGGATTAAAACTCTGGTTGAAATTCTAAAATTGAGAACCAGAATTAGGATAACTACCTCCACTGTAATTGGAATTAACTCCTCCAGAATTGTTACTATTTCCACAAGCACCTCTACCTCTTTGATTGTGATTTCTGCCTCCTTTTCCTCGAGGAAAACCTTTAGAATGAAAATTGGCAGCCATAGCAATAGAATTGGGATCAACACTATTAGATCTCTTCTTAATAACTCTCTTTAGCATTAAACAAAGCATTCAATTCTTCCACTGATAACACATCACTTCTAGTCCTTATAGCAGAGCTAAAGGAATCATGATCAGAGGGAAGACCATCAAGAACAATATGGAGAAGCTTTTCATCATCCACAAAAACAAAAACAACAGCTGACCTGTCACGAGCTTGCTTAATCTTCTGAAAATAACCATTAACAGAGTCAACACCTTTCTCTTCTCTAACACTCTCCAAACTCCTCTAGCAAATTTTTGCCCAACTGTGAGAGCAAGAATCGCAGGAGAGAGTGTTGAATTCAAAAAGGTAAACATAGTTTGCTCACGATTCTTCCAAGCTATGAATGTTGGATTGATCTTAGCAGTGAAATTGCTAGATGAATCTTTTAGAAATCTGTCTGGAGCCATGATTGAATCATCAAGAACATCAATCATTGAATAAGTATCAAGAATTACCTTAATTTGATGTTTCCAAACAATGTAATTTCCATATTCAAGTTTCACAGTCATCATAGATGACATATTTGACAACAACAGTAGTGAAGAATTCACCGATAAACTAGACGTAGCCATAGTAGGCAAAGCACTTGAAGTAGATGATGAGGAAGATAAACCATAGTGTGCAGAAGCCATTGATATGGATCAAAAGCTCTGATGCCATGTAAAAACACACTCAAACTCATTGATGGAGTAACAAACACTTTAGGAAAAAAATAGAGAAAGAGATAAGACTAAACAAACTCTAGTATTATTGACAAGAAAGAATACAATACAGTTATGAGTCTCTGATACAAAATATCTCTACAACAAAATGTATTTTTAGTGACGAAAAAATTCGTCACTAAAAGTTCAGTTTTTCGTCATTAAGGATCCTTAGTGACGAAATTGGACTTTTAGTGACAAAACTCATTTCGTCACTGTAGCCCCGTCACTAAAAGTCCTGGTGACGAAAAATTTCGTCACTAAAAGTCCAATTTTATTTTTTTAAAAAAACTTTTAGTGACAAAAACATTTCGTTACTAAATGTTTTCCTCACTAAAGACACTATTCAGTGACGAAAATATTTCGTCACTAAAAACACTTTAGTTTACTAAATCATGTTTAGTGAAGAATAATTTCATAACTAAAACTATGTTTGGGTGTATCCAATTCAAACTCCTTCCATATAATAATTGTTTGCAATACATGATAACTCTACCTAAACCCTATTTTAGAACTAACGGAAGATGTCCTCATATGTCTTCAAGTAATGCCAAAAGTAAATCCCCTTAAAGCCACTAATAAGAAATCTGCACAAATATAAAAACAATGCTTCATTAAAATTGTAAAATAAAAACATTAACTATGTTATAAGAAACATTTCTAATAATGCATTAACAGTAACCACACCAATAAATTAAAATCACAACTCCTAATGTATAAGTTGTAGAAAGCAAATAAAGTACTAACCAAAAAGTATTTTAACTTGAAGTTGAACCACCCCCATAAGTAAGAGCATCATCATAACCCTTGCTCCTCAAAAAGTTAAGAATATGTATTTAAGTCACCTTATAACACCATGCAAGCCATCCGCTTGCTCCAACACAACAACCCACCCTTAACCAACATCACAAGTATAGAGTTTTACAAGTATTTAAATCAAATAAAATAATATTCATTACATCTAATAAAAAATACTCATTCACATTTACAAGAAACAAAAAACACTCCCAATATATATTTAAGCCACCTTATAACACCATGCAAGCCACCCGCCTGCTCCAACACAACAACCCACCACAAACCAACATCACAAGTATAAAGTTTTATAAGTTTTTAACTAGAATTTACTTACTTTGCTCAAGCTAAGTTTACAACTTTCTAAAAAAATCCAAAGTTAACTTGTGTTCTTCACCTTGTTCCTCACAATTTCTTCAGCCACAAAAGAGAAAGAGAGCTGAAGATAAAAGAAAGATAACTTTTAGGTAGCTTTAGCCCACATACAAAAGAAAAAAAAAGACTCATGAATAATCTTACCTTTATGATTATATATGACTAGTGTCCAGTTCTTGTTCACAACAACATTTGAGATCACTTCACTTGTGTCTGTTTCAAAACAAAGTGTTGTGTTTGGCTCTCTCTAAAGACTAAACTCAAAAGTAGTTAACAAAATTGGGACCTCCAAAATATAAACATGTAAGCCATCTATGCTACAAATGAAGATAGGCATATATTGAAAGCACTGATAGGTCTTCTTTATCTCCACACTAGAAACAACAAGAATGCACTAATAATCCTTGATATCCCTTAGTAGACTCAAAGTGTTTCACAATTACTCATCAAGCCAAAGCTGTGGACAGGAAGCCATGATATCCAATGTACCATAGGCCAAACAGGGTAAATTTATCAAGGTACCTTAGCCCTTGAAATCCTGAATTTAGATTGACCTTTCCCTAAATAACAAGTTGTGACTTTTTGACACTAAGCAAACACAAGTAGAAAGTAATACAAAACCAAAACAACAGTAAAGAGGACATGTATACAACTACTCGTATTATTGTGATTTGAAAGAAATAGAAACCTGCTCAATCAAAGCTCGGTAGCCACTTGGAACAATCTTCTTAGCACCAAATGGGAGTTTGACCCTATTAAATTGAGTAAACAGACAATCCGTGCTTAGTAATATAGATGGTGTCAGCATAAGAAGTCATGTATTCTCACAAGTTTAGCAAAAGTAATCAAATTTAGATGTTTAAAATAATATGCTAAAAACGCAAATTGTGCTAAGTAATTAGGATTTAACACAAACATACAAAGCTACTATAAAAAGCAACACAATCTTTAAGGTACAAACAATACAAGAACTCTATACATACATACATATATATATATATATATATATATAAAAGATGATAAATATGCCATATCAGTTTGCAAATTGGTACTATTGTTTCAGTGCAACAACATGGAGCTTCAATGATTGTTCCAAGTAGAAAGTAATATCAACCGTTGAAAACAAGAACAACATGCAGCAAAGGTTAAGAACCTTCTTAAAAAATAAAGAATTTTTAACAAACTCTCAAAAATTACAAATACAGATAACAACCCACAAGTTGTACAATCAAAACGTACAGTCAAGTAAGTCATTAATTGCAGACTCACAATAAAATTCACCACAAACCCATGTCACATAGTATTAAAAAACTTTTTTTTTTTTTTTTTGTTTTAGTTTTTGTTTAGAAAAACAAAAATATAGAATAAAAAAAAAAAAAAAAAAAAAAAAAAGAAGGCATCGGGATCGCATTGCTGGTAAAACTTGTCAACATTTGCAACATTGAAACCCAAAAAAAAAAAAAAAAAAATTCATAAACAAATCAGAAATTAGAGAAGAATAGAGTATACCAAGAGTGAGGTTCACAAGTTAGGCTGGGTTTGTCGGTGCGAAGGGAGGCGAAGAGACGCCAGTGCGAAGGGAGGCGAAGGGTCGTCGGCGCGAAGGGTTGAGGCGCGAGGAAGGCGAAGGGTCGGAGCTCGGAAGGCGAAGGGACGGTTGGCAACAGTTGCTATCTTTAAATCGGCGACAGTTGCTTTCTTCAAATCGACGACAGTCTTCAAATCGACGACGATTGCTTTCTTCAAATCGGCGACGGTAGCATCAAATCGGCGACTGTAGCTTCATCATTGGCGACGATAGCTTCAAATCGAAGACGGTCTTCAAATTGGTGACGGTAGCTTCATCATGGGCGACGGTAGCTTCATCATTGTTGACAGTAGCTTCAAATCGGCGACGGTAGCTTCATCATTGCTGATGGTAGCTTCAAATCGGCGATGGTCTTCTAATGAACGTGTAGAGTAATCTGGGTATTTTTTTGGTTTGGGAAAACTCTAGAAGAGTTTTCAAAGGGAAAAACTTGGCGACGGTATTTTTTTTGGTTTGGGAAAACTCTAGAAGAGTTAGCATGGGTATTTTTTTTTTTTTTTTGACCGTATTGATAAGAGTTATCTGGGTAATGAAATGGGGCTATTTATAGTAGTCTTTAGCGACGAATTTTTCCACCGCTATTGCCCATTTCTTCGTCACAAAAGGTATGGCTTTTATGTTTTTAGCGACGAAGGTCCATTTCGTCACAAAAGGTATGGCTTTTATGTTTTATGAAATGAAAACTTGTGATTTATTTTTAGTGACGATTTTATTCCATCGCTAATTCTACCTTATAGCGACAAAATAATTTTCGTCTCTAATATTATCCACAGCAGTACCTACAGTGACGAAATATTTCGTCACTAAAAATTTCAATTTTTAGCAACGAAATAATTCGTCACTATAGATTAATTAAACTCACGCCAAAATTTCCCTCCACTAGCGCCCATTTTTCAAATCACAATAGCGACGAAATTTATTTTTCATCGCTAAATGTTATTATTTTTTTCATTATTAGTGACGAAATTCATATTTCGTCACTAAAGCTGTATTTTTAGCAACGAAAAATATTTTCTCACTAATTTTCTTCACTAAAAATACATTTTGTTGTAATGTATATAGCTAACAATAGAGAGAGAAAGAAGAGAGAGAGAGCGCAAGAAAGGTGGAGACAATTACAACAGCTATACACGTGCAATAACAGAAATGCACACTTGAGATAACTAACTCTCACTCAAAACTGATAATTCATGTAACACAGGAACGACACCATTCAGATTAATGAGGAACGACAACATTTGGCTTTAGGCATGTTTTGTGTTTAACAATTTGTATTGAAGACACCGTTTTGGGAGTAATAGTTGGAATAGTACTCCCATCTTCGTCATTTGAATGTTCAGAAGCACTCCTACTGTGTTTTCAGTAGGCACTTTCTAACTGCTTTATAACCTGGGAGATTTTGATACATTGGGTTGCTAAAGCAATGTTTAAAAGCTCGTGTAATACATAATTCATATTCATATGAAAGATCTACCTTTAAATTTTGCACGCAAGGTATAATTCTGGTTACCATGCAAATATCAAAAGCGTCTCGGACGGGATCAAATTTAAAGAGTTTAGAAAGCGATGGAAATAAAGAGTTATTGGAAGATGCAGAGCATGGTCATTGGCTTGCACTTCAATGAGAATAATGATAACCAACTTTATCATCCAAACTATAAATTTTCTCATTAATTTCACACCCATTTATTTTCTTGCATCATAAAAATGTTATTATTTTGAAGTTATATCTAGGAGAACATCAAATTCTTAAAATTGTGTTCCTATTATAATCAAATAAATAGACTCCTTCGAAATAAAGATAATTTAATTTTTAATTTGTAAACATATTTTTGTTGTTACTTAAGAATTGTGACTTTTGGAAGCATAAGCATTTTATGTTCTATGACTTGCAAATTCTTTTGTGTCTTCTTAGTTCTTACTAGGGGCAAAATTTCGTAGTAAAATTTTATGTAAACTGCGATTATCATATAAAATCAGTATACTTATAAGCGTGCAA